>NC_056739.1:1475206923-1475364423 GCF_019279795.1 Protopterus annectens
GGGTTAAAATAAAAGAAAAAGAGATATGGTTAAGAAGTAACAGAAATTATTTAGAGGCTCTGACAATGGTTAAAGTATTGCAGGATAAGGGGAACCTCACAGAACACAACAAAAAGAGGTATGTCTGCAGAGTGCCAAAGAGAAAATAAGGGAGTATCTGAATAACATGCATCAGTTTAGAAAGACTGCTGTTAAGCATCAATTTTTTTATAACTTCAGAGCACAAAAACCTCTAGCACAATGACTCAGGCAACAGAAATTAGAGAGGGTTGTTGCCAAATTTAGGGAGTCTATAACAAGAAAAATAACCAGAGATTCTGTAGAGGTATTAGAGATATTTCAGAAATTTTATGGAAATTTGTATAAAGCAAAAAAAAAAAAAAAAAAATGAGGAAATCAAGAAAGAGCACAAATGGAAATATTTATGGAAGACTTAAGTTTATCAATGTTGGAGGTAGATGAGACTCAACAATTAACAGTTAAGATTTGAAGAGAAGAGATAAAAATGGTGATGTATAATCAATATGCAGGAAAGTCTCTAGGAACAGATGGTATGTCTGTGGTAGTTTGGAAGCTAGGAGGGAAGAAAGTGATTAGTACCTGGAAGGTTTTGTTTAACAATATTTTAAAAGGAGGGGAAGCATCAACTTCTTGGAAGAAAACTGTCATGATTGTAATACCTAAAGACAAACCCAGCTTCTTGTAGGCCCATTTCAATTTTAAACCATGATTATAAAGTGTTTATATCCATAATAGCTAAAAGAATGGCAGATGTGTTGCCAAAATTGATAGGTATGGCTCAGTGTGTTTTTGTAGAGAGGATGCAAACATTTGACAATATTAACAGAAAAATTATGGTCCAGAAGGAAGCAGAATGTAAGAAAATAATGTTGTTATTGGTGGGTCTTGATACAGAGTAAGCTGGGATTTTATGAGTAGGGCAATGGAAGAAACATTTACATTCCCTGATATAATCATAAGGTTACTTAGAAGGATATATGAGGGAACAGAGGTAAAAACTAAAGTGGGAGGGTTCTTCTCTGACAAGCTGTGTCTGAACAGATGAACCAGTTAGAGGTGTCCTCTTTCCCCTTTGTTATTGGCCTTATATTTAGAGCCATTGGCAAAGAAAATAAGGGACTCAAAAATTCAGGGATATAATTGGTATGGTAATCAAGAAAGGTTTGCTTTATTTGTAGACAATATTAATTTGTAACTGATAAAACCAGAAAAGGACATTTCAGTGTTGTGGAACATTTTGAGACAGTTTCAAGTCATTTTCGGGATATAAAATGTATGAAGATAAAGCAAAATCTATAGCTGCAAACTTTGTACCAAAATATGCATTGGATCAGCAATCGAAATATTTATGAGGATGTGACAAAATTAAATATTTAAAAGTATGGATTAAAAATGATTCTGTTACGGCAGCTAGGAATATGTGGGAAGAACTAAACAAAAATAATACAAAAACTGAGAAACTAGAAGCTCTTGTTTACGGACAAGGATAGCCAGATATAAGCAGTGCAAATATTTTTAGTCTCTTTAGTTTTATACGCAGGTCAGGTATATTTTTTATCAACCAGGAGAGAAGTTGTGGATAAATATTCATAAAGGGCTGAAGGAATTTATCTGGGAAGCAAAGAGAGAAAGGGTCATGTGGGATGTACTGATCCTTCCAGTAAAACAAGGTGGTTTAGGGTTACCTGACTGAAGGAATATTTTAGAGATTCACAGTTAAGACTCATACACATAACACAAGCAAAAAGCTATGATCAAAGTGGGAAGGGATGAAGATGAAGTTGGAGGAATTAAAGAAATAAGGAGAGATTGGGCTTTTGGATGCAGATACTTAATGAGAATTAAAACAGCCAAACAGAACATTAAAAAAAAACAAAGTCCATTTAACATGTGGGAGAGACAGACAAATATAGGTTTTGTAAAACCAAATTGGAAACAGTCGCACACCTCATTGCTAGTTGTGACATACAAATGGCAGAAGGACTGTATACTGAATGGAATAATAGTGTGGCAAGACTGTTGCACTGGGGATTGTGCAAACATTATAGTACTGAAGTGACTGAAAAACACTGGAAACATGAGCCACAGAGCATCATAGAAAACAATAAAGTTTACATCACATGGGATCACCCAGTACCAACAGTTCAAAGGATAAAGGATAGAAAAATGGATATAGTGGTCCATGAAAAGAAGACAAAAGTAGCACTGATCACTGAAATTGCCACACTCAGTAACTACAGTGTGTTGTGTACAGAGAGACACAAAGCCATAAAATATCAGGATCTGCAGGCAGAAATGAGGGCAATGTGGAAGAAAGATACCCAGATAGTTCCAACAGTAGTAGGAACAACGGATCTTAAAAAACGGAATCTACAATCATATTTAGATATGTTATCAATCCATGTAATCCCATATGAATTGCAGAAGGAGTCATTACTGAGCACATTGCAGGTGCTGTGAAGAGCACTTCTGGCTGACATCAAAGATTGAAACAATACTAATTTCATGAACTTTAATCCTACTTTGACTTAGGAATGGGGTCCATTCCTGCCATGGTATTAGAAACCCAAAATGTTTGGAGCAATTAAAAAGATTGAAAACATTATATTCATAAAGTAGCAGAAAATATACTAAGAACTAAGCCAACACAAGAATGGAGAAAGGAGATTCTGCCCATAGGGATGATGGCAATTAGGGGTACAGAAGATAGCAAGAGGGGACTGGAATTTACTGGAGAAAACTGGCAAAGGAACCAAGGTATTGGGAGAAAATAACTACAGAGGGAAAGGTAATAGAACGGGAAGAGGTCAAGATGGCATTTGTCTGCAGGCTAGAGACTGCCTTCCCTCTCAGGGACTGATATCAGAGTATAGGCAAAGAGAAAGAAATAGGGGAATCCTAAATGAAAGACCTGCTCTGGTAGAGTTTTTAGTTGAATCTGGAATATAATTTGTTGTTAAAAAAAGAGATAATTAGTAGGCCAAATAAATGATGTGGGTATCAGCACAGACTCTAGATGGTGCCTTATAGGGCAAAGAGTTGTATAGACCAATCATTTTGGGCATTTACTATGGTGCACAGTATCGTCAAGACAGGAGAACATGACTCACAGACTGCAAGCCATGGCAGGGCTAGCCACTCAGTGGTCTAAAAATATGGCTCTAGGTGATCAGGTCGTGTTGACTAATGTCACCAAAATGGGCATGGGTATTTCTCAGTACTAAGTGAGTTGAAGACCCAGCCTACTTTGACCTAAGCCAAGGGCCCATGTTAAAGGTGGGAGGTTTTATGTGTCCTTATTTTCCAGTGTGTGCCTACCATAAAGCCCAGCAGCCCTGGGTCAATAAACTACTGGCCGGCAGGTGTCCAGTTGCCCAGCTTGGGTTGCCTAGGATCTTTTGAGTGAACGCTGGACACAAAACCAATCAACCTGCCAAACATGAACTAAGAATTACCATACTCAATGTAGGCTCATTGTCAGGATGAAGCCTGGAAGTGGATGACATGACAGTAAGGAGGAGGCTGGACATCCTATGTATCCAGGAGACAAGGTGGAAGGTTAATGCAGCAAAAGCCACTTGGTTTGGGATCCAGAGTCTACTACTCAGGAGGAGGAGGACAGGCTAGAAATGGTGAGGGAATTGTAGTGAGTGAGAGGCTTCAGAAAACAGTGAAGAATGTCATTAGAATTAATGACAGACTCGTGGCAATCAGAGTCCAGTGTAATGATAAAGCAGCATTCTTAATCTCAGCCTATGCCCCACAGCAGAGTTGTGTTAGTGAGGAAGAGAGTACATTCAGGCAGGACCTACTAGATAAAGCAGGACAACAGGAAATGGTATTGATAATGGGTGACCTGAATGCACATATTGAGACAGACAGAACAGGATGTGGGGACTGTCTGGGTCCACAGGAATAAAGAAAGACAGGCCATTCTAGACTTCTCTCTGGCAAATGGCTTGATGGTAGCCAACACATAGTTCAGAAAGGGAGACAGTCACAAATCACATACAAAAGTGACTGACATGCAACTCAGGTAGACTTCCTCCTAGTAAGGAAATCAGCGATTTCAAAGTCCCCCCAGTAAAACAGTTGGCCCACAGTATATTATTTTATTTAAATTTAGTTTGTTTACTGGGAATAGTACACTGATTACTATAAACTGTTTGCAGGCACACCTGGGTGAAGAGATTCACAAAACACAGAGTAATCACAGAAGGTAGATAATCCCATAGATAATTCACACAATATGTAAATAATGGTAGCAGAGTAATAAACCACTGGTTGCCACAATCAGCTGCAAGTAGTGGTTGGAGAAGGCTCTAAGGTCAACAGCGACCAGGCTGAAGACTTGGAAGATGACTGGAGAGAAAGCAGAAGAGCTCAAGGAATTACTCAGGGCTCTAGCACCTCAAGAAGAAGAGGAAATAGGTGGAGTTGATGAATAATGGTAGCACCCTAAAAACAGCATGTGTAAGGGCTACAAAACAGATATGTGGCTGAGCCAGGTATGGAAATAAGGTGCATAAGGAAAGCTGGTGTTGACATACAAAAGGCCAGGAAGTCATCAAAAGAAAAAAAGAGTGCTGGGAAAAGCGGGAGATAGAAAAGACAGAACAGGTTAAGAGGAAATACTGGTTGGCTAACAAGCAGAGTAAGGGAGAAGTTGCAGTAGCAAAGAATAAGGCATCAGAAGCAGTCTACCAACTTCTGGAAAGTGACTCAGTGGATGACACAAAGAAACTCTATCAGATTGCAAAGTAAAGACAGAAAAATAAAGAACACAATCAGACACCGTTTATAAGGGATGCCAGCAGCAACATGCTCACCAGTCCACAGGACATCAAAGACAGATGGAAGGAGTACTTTCAGCAGCTTCTGAATGAAAAAAAAAACTCATCAGAAGCTGTACTTCCCCAGACAAAGGCCACAGTGAAATAAGAGGAGGAGCCCACCCTAGAAGAAATAAGAACAGCACTGAGGAAAATGAACTCAGTGAAAGCAGCAGGCTCAGAGGAGGTCACAGCAGATATGATCAAGACACTGGCTGAGATAGGGGGAAAACAACTCTTGAGGGTACTCATAGCAGTATGGAGAGAGAAAGATGTATCCCAGATGATTGGAGAATAAGCATAATAGTGCCAGAGTTCAAGAACAAAGGGGACATCTACAACTGTAGGCAGTATAGAGGTAACAAACTACTATCACACTGCATGAAAGTTCTGAAGAGGGCGACTGATAAATGAATATGCAGAGTAGTAAAAAGTAAGATCAGAAATGAGCAGTTCAAATTCGGATCAGGATGCAGCAGAACTGACCCAATGTTTGCAGTGAGACAGATGCTTGAGAAGAAGCTAGAAATGAGGAAAAAGAGTCTAGCTGGGCATTCCTAGACTTGGAGAAAGCATATAAAAAAGTCCTGAGAAAGCAGATTTGGACAGTCCTGTGGTAGTATGGAGTCCCAGAAACATTGGTAGAATTAGTGCAAGCTATGTACAAGGACCCAATGATTCAAGCAGAAAACAGTGTTTGGTCTTACAGAGGAATTCCCAGTGGGAGTGGGTGTGCATCAGGGTTCAGCTCTGCCCCCACCGCTCTTCAAACTAGTGATAGACTACATTAGCAAACGGGTCAGAGGGGACAGGTCAACAAAGTTGCTGCATGTAGACAATGTGGCATTACAGGCAGACTCTGAACAAGAACTTTAGCAAAAGGTAGGTGAATGGAATGCAAAACTGAAGGCACATGGGATTAAACTGAGTACAGATAAGACAGTTGTAATGGTGGCAAATGGGGGAAATCAGAAGAAGGTGAAAATTGAGATAGAAGGAAAAACAGTGGAACTTAATAGCATCAAGAATCTGGGAGAGGTGGTTGAGAAGAAGGGAAGTCTGAATGAGGAGGCCAAAGCTAGAATCACATGGGCTGCACCTAACTGGCACAGAGCGTCAGAGATCGCCTACTATAGAAAAATGCCAAAGAAGATGAAAAGTAAGATATACAAAACAGTGATATGGCCAGTACTGCTGTATGGTACAGAAACCTGGGCAGTAAAGGCAGAGCAGTTTTGAAAGCTAGAGGTGATGGAGATGAAGTGCCTGAGATGGGTGGTAGAATGCACACTGTGAAGAAATGAAGATGTAAGAGCATAAGCCAAAGTACTCCAATTACAGAAAAGGTTAAAGAGAACAGATTATGTTGGTTCAGGCATATGTTCAGAAAAGCCAAAGACAATCTGATGAAGACGATTTGGGACAGATACGAAAGAAGGCAAGAGGAAATGAAGCATCCAGCAAAGAAGTGGATGAATTGTATGAGATACGACCTGTGATAGTCGGGCATGAGTGTTGAAGAGGTAGGAGAGTGGCACTGAATAGGGAGAGATGACGAAAAGGGACAAGACATCCCGACATCATGTAGTAAATAGCTAAAAGGGGGTTGACGATGAAGATAAAATATTGCAAGGTAACTATAGGAATCAATTGGAGGAGGTCAACAAAGTTTGGGAAGAGAGACTGAATAAGCAATTTGCAAGGAAACAATGGGGGACATATGTATGGCTCCCAAATATGCAACAAAGTTTAGACAATTTAGGATTTTTGCTTAGAAGTGTTAGCATATGTATTTTTATAACCCCAGCTGACTCCAAAGAATTTTTCCTCAGGTAGATGCCAAATATTGGAGGTGTGATGGCGAAGAAAGAGGTAACTGGGAATGGTTTACTATCAAAATGTTGAAATTCATTTGGTCTAACGTTCATATGATCGACCCATACGGTTGACACATGAATATTAAGTAGTTCATTTGGTCAACAGGAAGTGCATGCAAATTACCTGTCGGCATTATGTTGCAAACAGGGCAAGGATTTTCCCTTGTCTGCACTGCTGTGCAATCTCTGAGTTGTAATATATAAGTAGCAGGGGGATGGGGGTGGGGGGTGCAAGGGGGCACAGCCTCCCTGCAAAAACACTAGTGTTAGTTTGCAAGTGTTTTTCGACCATTTAAATTTAGACATTATTTTTTCAGGATTTTTGAACATTTGGGTGTAATGACTTTCGATGTTATGAACGTCAACCATGTGCATTTCAACATTTTGATAGTAAACCAACTGGGAATATATGTTTTGGGAGTATAATGAGTTGGCAGGCTTTAAAAATTCTCTGCAAAGTACTCTGTAAGAAATATTGGGCGAGCAAATGGGTGCAACTAAGGAAATTATTTTTCTGAGCTGGGATATAGGATCTGAATTGCCTAGACATAGTAAGGCCTTGTTAAGTTTAATTCTACTGACTGCCAAAAAAAGCAATTACTAGAAAATGGAAATCAAAGTCCAAACCAACTCTTTTTTGAAGTATAGAATATTGTAACAGAAATAAAAGTACTGGAAGTGGGATCTTTAGAAATGGGTAAGAGCAAAATACATAGAAAAATGGAAATTGTGGGAACAATACATACATAATAATGTTTTGGAGGAGAAGGGGTGAGGTTTAAGGGAAGGCAGAAATTGAGCAATTTATGTAATGTTGGATTGATAGTTATATAAAATAATGAATGTGATGTATAATGTTTATAACTGGGTAGATGTTAAGTTGGTTTGTTTTCTTTTATATATATGTATGTTTGCCTATTCTTAAATGATAATTCAATAAAAGTGTTAAAAATTAGTCATATGACTAACTGCCTAAATGTTACTTTATATATATGTATGGTCAGTATCCAGGATATTTAGCTAGGAAAATTTATAAAAAAACAGTGGCTATAAATAATTTATTAAGTTTTAAGAGCAGTCACCCTTATTTTACTGAAAGGAATATTGCAAAAGAGCAGTTTATGAGAATAGTTAGAAATACTACAGACATCTCATTGGTAGAAACAGAACTGGCAAATGAAAAATGTTGGTTAAGTAAAAGGCAATATCCAGGCGTTTGTTAACCAATGAAGGAAGGAAGGTGAAGGATGCCATAAGGGGAGGTGCAAGTAAAGCACATTTACTTGAGAAATCTAGCTATAATAACAGAGGTAAGGATAATGGGTATTCAACAGGTGGTGCAGAGGCGTTAAGACGTGTTATTCAGTTTGAGCCGCACAGCAGAGGTGTGAAAGAAATACATAATAATTCAGACATTTTTTTACAGTTAAATGGTGAGATCAGAATGATAATTTATATATTTTAGATATAAAGAGAAAAGCAGAGGCAAATGCCCTTTATAAACATAGCAAACATGAAGATTATGTAGAATTTAAGCTTCAAGTTGTGCGAACAGTTAAACTTTTCATAAGAGGTGGAGATTTAAGACGTGAATTGTTATGTGCAGAATTAGAGTGCCAATTACATTTGAATAGCACAAATAGATTCATAGATTGTTACTAGGCTAATGACTTGGGGGGTCTTTCTAAGCCTAGCCAAGTTTTCCTGAAAGAATAATGATGTCCTGTATCCAAACAGGACATTGAGGACCAGGCACTTATAAGCTACCTGTGTCCATGAGGGGCATTGGGTGTCAGGCTCTGTGCTTTTCCTTGTTTACTGATGCACTGTGTATGCATACGAGATTTGCATTCTCATGCTTGCACAGCACATCAGAGCAGTGCAGGAGAAGCAACGGAGAAGAGAGAATCTCCATTGCTGTTTTTTCTATTATTTTTTCAGCTGCCAAGATTTTCAAAGGGACAGTGCAGAAATACAAGGAAAATCAGGTACATGGCCACTCCAATGGTACTTCAGCAGCCAGACCTAAGGTCCATACTATGTTTCAGGTGAACCAAGTTCAAGTAGCAGCTCAGGCATACGTAGGCGCTAGAAGAGGAGGACAGGAGTGGAAGACCATTCCTAGCTTGGCCATCCTAGGGTGTGGGAAGTGACTCTGGCTTGCCTCATGGGTGACACCTAGTGGTATCCATCCCATGGAGCTTGAAACTAGCAAGCCCATGCTTGTCATGTGCAAGTTTCACAGTAAGCCAAGGGAAACACAGCATGCATTGACATGCTTTTCACTCAGACGGCAGCTATACCAGAGCTTGGAAAAGTAGGCTTAGGGGAAGGGGTGCTCTAGTGGATGAGAGTGTATACCACTGTGCAAGACCAATGAGCTGTCCTACTCCCTACCACCCGAATCTTACTGTGGAGAGAATGAGCTGACTAGGAATTACTGGGTAGGAATGAATAGGCCATGGTGCTCAGTCCTCACTTGGGCATTCCTGGTTTCTGCTGCTGTAGAACAAAGGGGCCAATTGAGTGCAGGTAAAGGAGCCATCAAGCTCATCCCAAAGAAGAGGGGGAATAAAAAAGTAAATAAATAAATAAAATAATCCCACAGACCAGGTTTGTCAGACAGTCACTAATAATATATTTTAATCAAAATGACCCTCAATGAAAGGCAAATTGTCAGAAACAGATCCTTAGAACCCCTTCTTCATCTAACAGTCACCAGTGCTTCAATAACGTTTTTCTCTATCAATCACTGAACTCGAAATCCCAGGTGTTGCAGCTAGAAGGGTATTGCTAAGGATGACATGTGATCCAAACTAGTTCTAAAGTTTGAACCTCATAACTAAAATGGGTCAGTATCATATAATCGAACTGTGATAAGTCCAAACACCAAAATATCGAACTGACAACCACAAAACGTAATTACTCCGAAAACTCAAAACTTTGAAAAACGGAACTCCAAAAAGCAACGGTCAGCCAGCTTTACACTCATACTATAAAATAGCAACACACAAACACTTCACACAATTACTAATGTGGGGGGCTTTGCCCCCCCACACCCCCCACACAACCCTTACTTAAATATACCAACTCCGAGATCGCACCACAGTGGAGATTTCATGCATATGTCAGTGAGTACAGAAGGGCCAACCATAACCATTCGGAGTACTGATCTTCAACGTTTTGCGTTGTCGGACTACTTATATTTCAGAGTTTTCATTTTGATATTGTGGTGTTCGGACTTCTCACAGTTCGACATTATGATATAAACCCACTAAAATGAGACAAAAGTAGTCTATGTCCTGCCATCACTCAGGATTTCATCTCTCTCTCACTTAATCCCATTCTGAGCTATGGGGGAAGCAGAATTTGTTATGGGAAGCAATGGGAACAAGCCAGAAAACCACTGTTGGCCAAAATGCAGGTCCTTCATAGTAAGCACCTACACACATACCTACAAACAATTTAAAGGATCACCAGGTCACCTGATCACATTTATTTATGATGCTGGAAATACTCAAAATACCAGGGGGCAATCCACATGGACACAGACAGGATATGTAGTCATTGCACAGACAGCACCAGGAACTAAATCAGAGAACCTAGAGATGCGAGGCAGCAATTCGGACTGCTGCACTAGTCTGCCATCTTAAACCACTGACTCAGAATTATCTGACTGATGGTGGAACAACATGGATTGGACCTGCATGTTGTGAAAAACCCCAAGCACCCCCAAACTTAATGAAACTAACTCCATTGTAGTGCCATTATATTTCATTAGAGAAATGCATTTGATTGCCTTCAAGATTCAGTGAGCAGGATTTGAAGGATTCTGCTTCATCTAGTCTCTCTCTACAGACAGTCATCATGTTCCCTGCTTAGGTGCATGGAGAACACTACTACAAGCATGTAAAATAGCGTGGTTCAGGCTATTAGTGATGCCTTCTTTAGAATATTTAATCTATGTCCAGAGACCCGTGTCTCTGCAAACACACAAATAGGTAATATTTCAAAAAATGCAGAAGTTATTAAAGAAATAGGAAGTTTAGAGAATGTGTATATTCTGGAGCAGAATGAAATGGAAAAAGATGAAGGTAACTTCCAGATGCCTGAAATACTTTAATTAAGTGGAGGTCTGGAGGACAATACCAATTTCAGAACAAAAGAGCAGTTTATGAATATGATGCAAGAGAATAACATATCGCTAGAAGGTTGTTGAGGTAATATAAACAAGTTTTTCTTTTCAGAAAGGATTGTGGTTATACTACAGTCACTGAGAACAGACAGGAAGCAAGCACTATGGGAGATCAGATCTGCACAGGTCAACAGTGATGGAACAGAAGAGTCAGTAACCAGGTAGGATATTGTTGTTTGGTATTGCATTTATGCCCTAATGATACATTTCAGTCTCCATTATTAAAAACTACTCTTTATATAATTTTGCATGATTATGTTCAGTTATCACTGTGCAATTCATTTTGTCATCTCTGTAAGTTTAAATGGCTGTATTTGTTTGGTATATTGTCTTTTTGCCTTTTGACAGTATCTCCCTGACTGAAAACTGAGTGAACAAATAAATACATACATGAATACATTAATATCTGGCAAAACCACAGAACTAGAACCCACCAAAATTTATAACAAAGTTATGAAGCACAGTACAATGTTCAGCCCCTAGAAAGTTAATGGAAGACTGGACGGATGCCAAGTTCTAATTCTAACAATATTTTTAAGGTTCACAGTTCACAGATCATCCTTATTCCACTTCCTCGCCTTAATGTATCCCACCATCTTTTCCTGTAGTCCTTTCTCTGTCATGCATTTCACATGACACCTCACAGTGCCATTTCCACACCCATTTTGCCAGACTCCTTTTTTCTCAGTCTGTTCTTGTTTATTCCTTCCACATCCACAGTCTCCAGCAAAAGCACACACCACTGACTTAATTTCCTTTAAAATAGTAACATCAATCTCTAACTCTGAAACTATGACATAAGTGCAGTGTCTGGAATAGCTGGAATTGCAACCTAGGCATGCCTGATAGGCCTACATCATTAGAATGTAATTGTTTTGTTTGGATTGCACTGTAAAAAACTGTGTCAAAGTCACTGAATAGCTTGGCTTGCTGTCAGGAAATGAAGAAGAATTTAAAAAGAGGCTCTGAAAGCTTCTGTTAAAACATGTTGATCTTACACTAGCATGCTTTGCAATAATCCTAGTTTTAGCCATGTTATCCTTTAACTCCAATCTGTCACTCTGCAAACCATTAGAGCAAACCCTGGGATTATCACAGTTCAGTTAGGCTTGGAATCTGCTTTCTGTTCAGTGATAATACCCTTTTTATGCCTTATATTGAAATGACTCATCTGTTTCTTGCAAAAGTAATCTGTCATTTACAGCATTATGCCTCAGCAGAGCATTGTCACTAGAAAGTTTCCCTGAGGATTTCTTTCCCTTCTAGCCTGAATGTCCATTTGTCACTGTATTCTAAGAAGTGCTTTTGCTACATTAATCAGTAAAAATGATACAAAGATTATCCAACTGGCATCTATTCTGATTTACTAAAGGAGTCTCATTTTGTTAGATTTCTCTAGACAACATATGTCTTATTTCATCCTAAAGGTCTTAACTCCTATCTCCCTGCAGCATTTCTGAATATCACTGCATGTTGCATGGAATGTTGTTTCTTTCCCTCTCTCTCTCTCTCTCTCTCTCTCTCTCTCTTTGTCACTCTCTCTCTGTCTCTCTTTCGTTCATGTTTGTATTCTGCAGATTTTATGCATAGTAGTATATTTTGTAATTCCCATGATTGTCCACCTGAGATACTGCATTTTTTACATTCATGCTGTATTATTTTAAACTCATTATTTGTTTTGGTTTGCACAATAACTATGAGAAAATATTCTGTAGGAGTTCATTCATCCCTTCACTTTTGTCATTGACCTCAGGATCAGCAGGCCATTAAGCTGAGAGAAAATAGTGTTCTCATTACTGAAAACTCAATCACAAAGAGAATTAAGAGTCTAGGCCAGCAAGAAGGGGGAGGCCAGTCTCAGGATTTAGACAGAGTAAGATATGGAGGAGGTAACTAAAGTGATCACAAAGGGGGGAGGGGTGGACATATGGTGTGGTGCATGAAGGCCTCAGCGATATGTCACAGGAAACAACTGAGGTGGCTGCAAGTAGAACCAGTAAGATGGCAGACAAATGCCAAAAAATGGGGGTTGGAGAGAGCATTCCCCTGAAGTGTTACCTGTAACAGCAGATACCACACAGAGGAAAGAGTATTATGGTCTATATTGGCTGGCTGTAGCAGTGGAGGCTTATGACTGGTAGGCTAATGAAGGTGGCCTGGCAGTGAGACCAACTCTGTGCAAGATACAGGTAGGGTTGCCACCTTTTCAAATGGCCAAAGTGGGACATTTTTGGGACACACATCAGATTTTACAGGCCAACACATACCCACGGTCAGTACAAAGGATAGAACTTAACTTTTTTTCCTAAATAAAAGCTTATTCTTGTAGCAGTTTAGTTGCTTATTATGTTTCTTGTAACATTTAGGTATTTTAGATACAGAAATAACTATTTTATGCAACTATTACATAAAATATGGGACATAATTATGTCCTACAATCTCAGGACATTTGCCCTTTTTAATATTTTTTGTCAGGACACAACTGCCCAAAGAGGGACTGTCCCTCTCAAAGTGGGACAGGTGGTAATACTAGATACAGGTCCTTTATAGCCCAGAAGGGGCAGCAAAGGTAAATCTCAAATTATTGTACCTTTAAACTAAGATGGAAGGGGAGGGAAGACAACACAAGCAAAAGACAAAGATAGGTGTTCAGGCAGCAGACAGAGGTGAAGTGAGGTGCAGAACACAGATAACTAACTAACACAGGTGACTCGGACTATGAATGAGCAATCTTAAAGTACAATGCAAGGAGTGTAGGTACGAAGTGGTGGAGAGGAGCTGCAAATTGTGGTGCACGATGGGATGATGGACATTGCTGGTTTCACAGAAACATGGGTCAATGATAAGAGGGGTTGGGACATGGAGGTACCTCACTGTAACTTGTTCAGAAATTACAAAGAAGAGAAACTCAGGGAGAGGGGGATTACATGGATGATCTACATAAAAGAGCAAATCAGATGTGACTTCACAGAGAAGGAAGACTGATAAATGAGAAATAAGGCCAAGGTGCAGCCAGGATTAGAAGCTAGGTCAAGTGATTGGCAATTAAGGTAGAGGAAGGGAGAGTAAACTGGTAGATACTGTAAGAGAGGGATGATGAGAGTTTGAAGAAGGGAATAAACAGTGGCAGCTGGTGGCTTCAAATCAAAGGTGGGCTGCAGGAGACAGGTGAATGGGTGGAGTCAATGGGAAAGGGTGTGGCCAACTAGAAAGAGGAGGAGCTGTGCTCAAAACCACAAAAACTGTAACTTTAATTAAAAATGCTGCCCTGGATGCCAAACTGTCATTATGAGACTCCAATCAGGACAAAATGAAGTGTAGAAGAAAAAAAATATCTAGATGGAAACAAAAAGGTTGTGAGGCATGAAAAAATAAATTACTTTTTAAATACATTACTGGAATGCCAGTCAAAATCAAGTATAAGAAAAACAAGCAGCACTCAACTCAAACCACTTCTCCTTGCACTGCAGTTCTAATTATAATTTATATTCAGCTTTACTAAGTACCAAGTAACATGCTGAAAGTAGCAATCTCTGTGAATACCCCCACTTGTAAAAATGTTTCTTATCCAAAAAAGACCTGCTGCCTGACAACTATATACTTGTTTCATGGGGAAAACATAATCAAAGTAAAAAATGAAAAGCAAACAAGAAACATGCTCATGATACATTGCTTACAGGATTACTGTACAGGTAATGGACCACACATGATAGAGTGGCATTCTGTTTGGTTTACAGGTAAAGCCTGCAAAGATGACTGCAAGTCTCCAACAAGTGTAATGAGCTTCTTAAAATAATGTAATCCTGTCCATTATTACAAATACTGTCATATGCATTTCAATACCCAAGGCTTATACATTATCTAGTTATGTAAGTATTATTTGCATGGCAACAACATAAAGGCTTTCAATGTTGGCAGTTCTTTAACAATATGCTTATTAAAGCTTACTTGCATCTAACAATCTCAGGCAAGCTTACCTGATGGTCATTAAAACATTGCTACTTAAACACAGAACAACAGGCACTTTCTGAGTTATTGTGTCTTTCGGCTTTTCCCAGTTAGGGGTCGCCACAGCGGAACTCCGTGCATAAATCAACAGTATAAAATATGACAGAAACCAGAACATTCTTCAAAATCAAGGACAGAATAAAAGTAGCACTTGTGTCTACCTTGGATGGGGGGATACTCTGCACATTTACAGTGCATAACTGCTCCTTGCCTTGCTTGAACACATCCAGAGTCACTACATGAGGGAGTGGGGTGCAACAAATGTCACAATTTGAAATGTCTCTGGCTGACTATGATGGCCCTGACACATTTGACATACCTCTCAGCCTCAGAACAAGAAATATGGACAGTGCCATACATAGAAGTGGGACAAAGGCCCAAAAATTAGGACAATTTTTAAATATTGCTCTTTTAAACTTTGAAAGATAATAGAATAGTAGGTCTTGCATTAGTATGAATTTTCTGAAAGATACAAAATCTGAAACTCAAATGGCTGTCATTAATTTCTAACTTCAGTCTTTAATGAGTTGCCACTAATTTGCCAAAAAACATAATTTTATGAAAAATGGACCAAAAATGTGATGCAAAAATATAAAATAGCCACACAATACAATTGGGAACCTGTCAAAAAAGGGACACCTTTTTTTAATATTAGTACTGCTAACTTGAGTAGCTGACAAAATAAAATAATCTACATGCATTTCTGAAATAAAAGTAATCTATAACTCTGATTATTATAGTTATTTCTTAATTGTAAGCCCTCTACATTTAGGGGAAGAATAACATTTTGAGCTAAAATCTGGGACAATTGAGAGTTTTGGATATGCCTAATTCTGTAAGGCAATTTGCACGTACCTTTCAACCTGTTAATGCAGGAAATCTGGACAAGGCCAAATGTACTGGGGGAACATATAAACAGTACTATAAATTGTTGTATAAACTGAGACAATTGATAGAATAACAGGTCTTGTTTTAGCATGCATTTTTCTGAAGGTTATGAAGTCTGAAACTCAGTGTCTGTCATTATTTAGTGACTTAATTCCTAAATTATTTGCCAGAAAACCACACATTTTTATGAGGAAAAAACGAAAAATAAGAAGCAAAAATCTATTTATTCTGTGAAAATCTGGACAGTTGAGAGGTATAGTTCAGCCGGGGCTGTCTTTGAGTTTGCCGCCCTTCCCCCTCACAAAATCATGGTCGAATGGAGCCTCCCCCTTGCAGCCATTCCAATGAACCATTACTTGGCTATTTCACCCCATTTACCCATAAACACTAATGTGCATACTGCTTTACTTCTACGATGATTTGGACTTCATTTGAAAGTTTTATTTTGCATTTCACAGCACAAACACTAAGACATCTGTTAAATAAAGCAATGCAATCTCACAATGAAAACAGACTTAGCATTAAAACTTCTCTGCCCTTGAAACTCAGATTCATTGAAACCCACATTCAAAGAAAATACATTTTGCCAGTGGCAGATAAAGATTAAGTTTGGGCTGTTTTCAAATCATAGGCCCCTTGCACATGAAACATAGACGTGGTCTTTGATACACCTTCCTGATTGTATTAAATTATATTCCTCATACAATATAGTACAGTTGTTAGAGGGCGTTTTAAATTTTGTTTTGAACATTTTTTCTAGTAAACAATAAAACTAAATGTGTGCACCAATGACAAAATTGCCCAATTCAGAACATTTTTCCAGTAAACAATGAAACAAAACGCATGCAACAATTCAGAATATTTCTATCATAAAAGTCTACTCAAACTTCTACAGTCCACCAATATCAGTAAATATGCACAATCTCTGAAGAAGTAAAAGTCATTTAAATAATTCCACATTAAAGAAATCTGTAACTAATGAAGAGGTTGCTGCTAGCAAACAACTTTATATTTCATTGTTTCATCTGCAAATAAAGTGCCTGTTGCCCTTGAGGAGTAAATTGCCTAAGTTGCATTAAAAAAATGATAAGCTAGTAATATTGCATTAGGGAATGGATGGCAAACTGATAACAGGTTCATAGTTACTAGGTATCTTAACCAAAAAGGACTGCAGCATCCACCCCCTTTACAATACAGTACAGTATGAGCAATGCATCTAACTACTGTGGGAGTAGAACCCACAGCCTTCTGCATCAAAAGCAAGTACACTATCTATTGTGGTATTAACAACACAAGCAGACTCGGCAGCACTAAACTTTTTTCTCCTGCAGCTCTCAGCTTCTTGTAAAATCTACTTGACACTCAGCTGCATCTCTGAACTTTGCAGCACAAGAAATCTGGAAAAATCCAAAATTTGGGGGGGGGGGGGCAAAAGACCAAAACATAGGGACACATTTTAAACATTGCTTGTATAATGTTGGAAAGTTCTTAGAATAAAATGCTGTGTTACTACCATACATTGCACTGCCAATTATTGAACCCAGGACCCCAACAAAACAGTCAGAGCAACATATCACTATGCCAAATCATCTGTTTTATGAAAGAAAGGAAGACTGAAACTTAAATGGCTACCATTTAGTGAATTCAGTTCTCACCACAGCTGTCAACATCTTAACACAAAACACCTGAACAAAGCCAATAATGGGGAAATACAGCCCCCAAACACATTCAGTGAGTTAAGTTATCACCATAGCTCTCAACCTTGGCACAAAAAACCTGAACAAAGCCAATAATGGGGGAATACAGTCCAAAAAATAGGGACAAATATCTATTGAGGACACCAGAGCAAACCCACACAAACACAGGGAGGACATGCAGACTCCACACAGAAGGCACCCCAGGCAAGAATCAAACCAGACAACCTGTAGCTGTTAGGCAACAATGCCACCACTGCACTACTGGCTGTGTTAAGTAACAAAAATGCAGAAACCACAGATTTTATGAGGAACAGAACAAATGAGGCACAAATCTGCAAATGTTTTACAAATGGAGGTGGGTAGGGAATTCAGGCTCTTTTCACTTGGGCCCAAGGTACAGGGTTCAAGCCTTATTCTCTACCCACCACCATGTAGCAACTGGGGCATTTCACACACACACACACACACACACACACACACACACACACACACACACACACACACACACACACACACAGTACCTGCAAATCCTCCATGGCAGCTATGTCTGATTCTGCAGTAGTGATTCATGGCAGCTAAGTCCCTGTACACACTCCTCCATGAGCGGCAACAATTTATGGCAGATAAGTCCAATATCTGCAGCAGTTACGTCCCATACACACACTCCATTGAACTCATTTGTTCTGTTCCTCATAAAATCTGTGGTTTCTATTACTTAACACAGCCAGTAGTGCGATTCTGTACATGGCAGCGAGTCCCATGGTGATTCTGCAGCAGCGTGATGATCACCTGTCTTTGTCCTCCATAACAGCCTGACCATGCAGGCTTTCTGGGTCTCCCTGCAAGACGTTAGTAGGCTGGAGGCTCCAGCCTGCAGGTGATGCAGTCCACTGTTCTTCCGGTCTGTGTGGTTGTCACCGCACAGACCTCTGGGCTGGCAGGGTGGAGTTCCCTGCCTTCCCTATCCGGACTGCCTAACAGAGCAGTCTGGAGCTCAGGAATGAAGCATGCATGCATGGATGTAGTTCTGGACTGCCTAATACAGCAGTCAGGAACTAAGCACGCATGCATGGAGTTCTGGGAATTTGTACAATTTTGTTTTACTTTTATATTTTATTTTCTGCAGTGGGGGAATTTATTTTTTGTTCTTACAGGTGGGGGGGCTGCAGTCCTGCAGTCCTATAGCACGGGCAGCCCCTGGAGTAGGGTAAGAGAAAAGGGGTACTATTCATGGAGGATCTGAAGCTTCCAGAAGCAGACTGGAAGATTCTGAGCTCCAGGATAAAGAAGGGTAGAGAAAGAGTGGGAACTGATTGAGGTCTTGCACCATGAGGAGTAACCCTGAGGGGTTTTAACCAGCTGTTTGAGGACTGTACCAAAAAGCATTGCCTTTTGCTCATTGTCCTAACCAATACAGGAGCTCTCATAGATTTACAAGTTAAGGCATTATTAGCTAACACAGATCATGATACTGTGAAGTTTAAAGTACAGGAGAAAGGTAGGCATAAAAAGACAAAGAAGATTGTGTGAGATTTTACAAGTGTGGATTATGGTCTGATGAGTCAAGAGACTGAGAGACATTTTTTCTAATTTCCACATTTCATACTTAATAACTTGTTCAGAAATTGAAAAATAATAATGCCAGCTACCCTTATACATCCACCAACCCCTTTATTCTTTGTTTTATCTTTAAATAAACTAATCGCAAACAATATTCAATTTTAATTGTAATTTATTTAAGCCAGCCTTTTCCATTAGCTACGATAATGCATAAGCCATATTTAATGGAATCTGTAACACTTGAATGAAACCACACTTTTTCTTACCCGTCTCTCAGTTTTTAAAATAGCGTTCATTACTAAAGTGATTAAAACGTCATTGAGTGGCCATCATTGCTTCACTGCTCTTTTCATCTGAATCTCTCTGCTAAACCAGCCGTTTACCACAACATTTACAAAGGACTTCTCACATTTAGATCTAACAATCATAACAAACCTCTTTTCAAATCCATATTTCTCCAAAATTCCCACCATTATTTCATGCTTTATACAAGCATATTATTTATCCACATCACTTATAACCAACCCGGTATTAAACTTCACAATTCACAATTTCCATAACAACTTAATTCACAGTAATTAATAACTCCTTACTACATCTGCATTTTATACCACATATTCCTTCTTTAATAACATTTTAAATCCTACCTAGTTTTTTTTTTGAAGCAATTCATAAAGATTTTATAATGTGCATTAGTAAGTGCTAACAGCCACCAGTTTTTACATCATTTCTTGTCACCTTTTTTATAAATAAATTTCATAATATCCCTACATATTCTCTTATCCAATATACCATTTTGTAACCATGAATTCATTACCCATGACATCTGTGACACCACATTTTTTACATCCAATTATTTATAAAATTCATATTCTAATCCATTAGATCCAGAAACACTCATTTATTTCTTATTCTTTAATGTATCATCTAACTCTTTAATAGTTATATTTTTTCAGTTTTTGTCACAGGTTTATCATCCAAGCTTACTAGATGCCAATGTTCTTATACTATTATTATCACGATACAAAACTTTAACATAGTTCTCTATTACTTCTTCCATAATTTATTTTAAATCAGACATGGTATTACCTTTATTATCCCTCAAAGATTCTAGCCTTCCTTCATCATTCTTAAATGTTTTTCCTCAATCTCCTCTCCGGTCCAGCTGGTGAATCTGGGAATCTTGAGGCAATGTTACAACTACCTCATGTACACAGACAACCCTCTCCTCCTCCCAACAAATTCCAACACATGTGAGAGATGCAACCATATAGCCATACTGGAGGCTAAGCTCTCTCAACTCAGTACTGGTGAAACCAGTCAGGAGGAGAAGGAAACCACACTCACTACAATTCCAGTCTTACATAGACCTACCATGACAGCAAACCAAACACACATGTGAGAGATGCAACCATATAGCCATACTGGAGGCTAAGCTCTCTCAACTCAGTACTGGCGAAACCAGTCAGGAGGAGAAGGAAACCACACTCACTACAATTCCAGTCTTACATAGACCTACCATGACAGCAAACCAAACACATAAACACAGAAAAACATACTCGGAGGCTCTAAATAAAAATCTGCCTAAGCAGCAGAGACCTCCAAAGCAGACACCCAAGCAACCGCTACCCCAAAACAAAACACGTGCAACACATAGCTCACAAAGCCAGTGTGCTGAACAGTCACAGCCCTTAAGGCTAAACAACACACCTGATACACTTGTAATAGGTGACTCTATCGTCAGGCACACTGACGTCCCGCTCACCAGGCTGATCAAGGAGAAGGTCATGGTGAGCTGCCTGTCGGCGCTAGGATCCACCACATAACACAAGCACTCAGGTCACTCCAAGGCAAGTACAAATATGACTCAGTCATTGTCCATGCTGGTGTGAATGACCTGAGACGTACCTCCCTGGACTACATGAAAAGAGACATAGAGGAGCTCTCTGAGCATGTAGCCCAGGCCGGTATGACCCTGACCTTGAGTAGCATCTTACCCTCACCAAGAATGATGCCACAATATGAAGACAAGATGATCAATTTCAATAATTGGCTTAAGTATTGGTGTCATTCAAAGGGAATCCAATGCCTGTCAGCCTGGGATGACATGCTCGATAAGCCACGATGCTTCGCTAGGGACGGCTTGCACCTGTCACCCCTGGGCTTTCAGATATAGGCAAAGGCTCTTGCTACCCCCATAGTGCCTTTTTTAGGCAAGGCTCAAAAGGCAAACCCACCTCCATAGGTATCACAAGGGATAAGAAACTAAGAGTAATGCTACTCGATGCCAGAAGTCTAAACCTCAAGATGTACACACTCTAAACTCTCTTTAGCATGCAGAACATCGATATCTGTGCAGTAACAGAAACCTGGTTCAAGGCTCCCGAGAGCACCCCAGCACTACCAGGTTATACCTCATACCATGCTTTTCGGCCCCAAAACTTGGACCAAACCACAAAAGGAGGGGGAGTATCAATATTCGTCAAAGATACCCACACCTCCAGGTTGGTGGCACAGCACGAAGCATCAGAGACTATCCATGTGCAACTAACAGTGGGTAAAACTGCCTTCCAGTTTATAGCCTGCTTCAGACCACCCTCCCAAACCCAGGAACCCCACTCCAACCTTCCTGAGAACACTGGAAAATATGAAGGTCTCTCCTAACACCATTATATTGGGCAACTTCAACTACCCAAACATAGACTGGGAGCATTACTCTAGCTCCAACACCCTAGCCCAAAGGTTCCTAGAATTTATAAACTCAAATGCTATGGAACAACTTGTTACCACTCCCACAAGAGGGGAAAACATACTGGACCTGATCATCACCAACATGGGGACTCTATGCTCCAGACCAAAAGTGCATCCCTCACTGGTAAGATCAGACCATAAACTAATCTCACTGGATAGTCACATCCCGACTCCACCCCCTGCCCTGAAAACCACAGTGAAAAACTTCTCTAAAGCAAATTTCACACTCCTCAAAACCGAGGTGGAATCCTTCAAAGCCCCCGGGCCAGTGGAAAATACGGCCCAGACCGCGGAATCCTTTATAAACACATTCTTTAAACACCTTCAGGAATGCATGGATCATGCAATCCCAAATAAAACCAAGACCCAATCCTCCAAAGGCAGACATCCTGTCTGGTGGACCCCAGCCATAAACAAACTATACAATAGAAGGAGGAAGCTGCTACATGATACAGCAAAATCCCAAAAAGGGAAGGCATCTCTGATCAGTATTAGCAAAAAACAACGGGCACTCATAAAATCGTCTAAGGCCAGCTTCGAGAGAAAAATTGCACAGGACACTAAGGATAATCACAATGCTTTCTTTAGTTATGTTAGGAACCTGGGTGGTAATTTCCAGATATGCTCAGAATTAGTCCAAAATGACAAAAAATACACCGAACCCACAGACATTGCCAACATCCTAGCTGACAGGTTCAGCGCAAACTTCTCCCCCCCTCCCCACCAAAAGGACAAATATCTATCCCAGCAGAGTGCTGCCCCCCTGACATCTCAGATGCTCAGGTAAGAGCTGCCCCCTCCAAAGCAAAAAACACAGCATCAATGGGACCAGACGGTGTCCCGGGCTGCGGCCTACATGAACTCCAAGAAGAGCTAAACCCAAACATAAAACTACTGTTCAATCTCAGCCTTACTACAGGATATGTACCCAAAGAGTGGCGTACAGCAACAGTGGTCCCTCTCCACAAAGGTGGTGCCTCAACGGATCCTGGAAACTATCACCCCATAAGCCTGACTAGCTTGGTCTGCAAAGCTATGGAAAGGATCATCATGGACCTCATAAATAAAGATATTGGGGACATACAGACACTGGATCCTACCCAGTTTGGCTTTGTTAAGGGCAGATCTTGCCTCTTAAACCTGGTTGATTTCTTTGAAACAGTCACCAAGGCCATTGACGAGGGGAAGATGGTCCACACAGCCTACCTGGACCTCGCAAAAGTCTTCGATACAATACCCCACTCGGGCATTATAGATAAGCTCACCAGCTTAAATATAAACCCCTATGTTACTAGATGGGTTGCAAACTGGCTCAAGGACAGAACCCACATGGTTAGAATTGCTGGAGCCATGTCAGACTCCAAACCAGTTACAAGTTGCGTCCCACAAGGCTCAGTCCTGGGACCTCTCTTGTTCGGTATATATTTCTCGGAGGTACAGTCCAACACAGAAGGACTGTGGCTGACCAAGTTCGCAGATGACTGCAAACTGGGCACCATAATTGACTCTCCAGCCGACACAAGCATCCTCCAAAAGGGCCTCATAGAAACAGATAACTGGTGCCAGAGCCATGGCCTCAAGCTAAACACCAAAAAGTGTATAGTCATCCCCTTTGGCAAAAATAAACTGCCCACAAATTACCACATAGGTGGTAATCCATTGAGTACAGAAGAAGTAATTAGGGACCTGGGGACCCAAGTTGATAGCAATCTCTCATTTGACAACCACGTGGCCAAAGTGGTTAGAAAAACATTTTATATAGCCCACCTAATCATGAAGGGATTCACATCTAGATCAGGGGAGGTCATCGTGCCTCTTTACTCATCCCTCATTAGGCCCATAATTGAGTACAATGCCCCTTTTGGGATGTACCTTACCAGACACCTGCAGCAGCTGGAAAGACCCCAAAAGTACCTCACCAAGAGGATCAAAGGGCTCAAACAGATGCCATATGCTGCCCGGTTAAAGAAACTCCAGCTCTACTCAGTGGCATACTGCCTGCTCAGAGGCGATCTGTGCCTGACGTATAAAGGCATGCCCAACCCGGAATTAATGGACATGCTGCACCTCAGAAAATCCAAATCCCATCGAGCTATGCGCTCGAGAGACTTGAACCTCAGCACTGAAATAAATAGGACATGCTGGAGGGACAGATTCATAACCCAGAGGCACCCTTCACTCTGGAATAAAATCCCAGTCCAGGTTAGGCAGAGTCCTCATTGACTCTCTTCAAGAGGAATCTTGATGAGTTGATGGGAGATTGTAGGTTTACCCTGGGTATCACTTCTGTGTCACTGTTAGACAGAGGCACAGTATACTAACCTCGAAAAAGGTCATAGCAAAATTAATTTAAAATGGCTGGCGAAAGCCAAACACACTCTGGCTAGGCTTATAAATGCCCTAGGGCAGATAGCCTAGTATGAACCTATGAACCTAAAAAAGGCAAAACCTCCACACTTTTCACCTGTAAGAAATACTTCTGTTGATATAACAGAGTCCCTGGGATTCATTAACAATTAATTTGGCTTCATGCAAAGCCTACATGATTTAAACTCGTTAGTGCAATGAGCATTAGTGCGCAGTAAATATGTATGCTGCTCATCACACTTGCACCTTTTCATGGCGAGTAGAAGTGTTGGCAGCCAAGAGAGGTGCAGGGAAACAAAATCACACAATGTAAACAAAACAGCTTGCCTGTAGGCAAATCTGCTATGCATGCACACACAGACAGCTTATATGAAGTAAGGGCAAGTTGATTCCAAGAATTAAGATACAGGGGATGTTAAATGGGGAGAATGTACACGGAATACAATGGCATTAGTGCAGATGTAAGTAAGGAGGAGGGTACATGGAGAAAATGTATTCAGATAATTCATCTAGATGTGCATGTGTCACAAAGAAATTTTTTAAACATAAATGCTTCCATACTGATGTAATAATAAGTGCTCTTGTCCACAATTCTTGACATATGCACATAAATAAAAATGTGCAATCTTAGCAAAGGATGTGAGAGGGACACAAAACAACACTGTAACATTGTATTTGCAAATACACATTTAAAAATAAACTAAAATACTAAAAGCTTTTAAAACACATGTTCCTAATACATTTGATCTAAGTCATTAAAACGTATGATGTAAAAATAGGTACCTTATATTTATTATACGAATTACCTTTTATACATTTTACTCATTATTTTTATTATATATATATTAGTTTTACAATTTTAGAGGATGTATTGCCTTTTAGGGTAGTAGTATACTATTTTATGTACATACATACATTCATACATTTCTATATGTTTCATAAATGAGAATTTAGAGTTAAAGAATGTTATACTATTTTTACATCATATGTTTTAATGACTTAGATCAAATGTATTAGGAACATGTGTTTTAAAAGCTTTTAGTATTTTAGTTTATTTTTAAATGTGTATTTGCAAACTACATACATTTGTACCACGTGGTTTGGGGTAGCACTTTAACTAACTGTTTTTGCAATTGAAGTTCAAATATTGATTGGTATTAATTAAGTAATTATTGAGGAAGGGCTGTGTTATATATTGCTGAGCTTGCAAGCATGCCATTATTCTGAGGAAGTCAAGGATGAAAACGTACTGTGGACTGGTGTTTCAGCGTTTATTTTGTGCGTTTGCTGTGCCTAAAATAAACTTTGTTCGGGTAAAACAGCTATCCGGGTGCTTGTAATCTTCCATCTTGCCATACAGTAAGAAATGTTATGTAAGTCCTAATGTCCTATAAAGCTCTAAAGAATGAGAATAATACATAAATGTGTGTATGAAGACATGTAATACACAGCATTATTATTTGAAATTAAATAATCCCTGTTAATGATCAATGACATACTCAACATTTGCATCTTGCCAGACTCAGGCATATGACAGGACAGATATCAGAAAGCTGTCTATTAACCTTTGATACCACAGAAAAAGGCATACTGTATGTGTCATGATAAACACACTAAAAGGGTTTACGGCACTTTCCTATTGTGATAAGTATGGATCCCTACCTTGGAAGGTGATGCCTTAAAAATGTGTCCCTCTAACCATGCCATAAGTACTTTCTTTGCCTAAGCCACTCTTGTCTGACACAGTTATCTGGCAATCTGATGTTGCCAGATTCAAACCCCTGCTTATTATACTACATACTCAACAGAGCTGTGTATTGACTGCATCTGCCACAGTACACACCAATGAATCTTATGACAAATAACTGAAATTAATGAGTGAAGTAAGAAAGGACATTTGATGCTAATTTATACAATACTATTTTTTCAGAATGATGACAAGGATGTAACTCTCTTAATGTTCGTTCAATTGTGAGCAGTACAATATCAATGTTTCTTGGCCAAGGAAGCTGTTTCTATTGTTTATGCACACACAGTTCCAGAATTGAACCACACTATATGTAGATATGCTATGTAGTCATTAGAGTGTACATATGTCTCAGGAGCACTCACATCACAACATCAGAGAACAACCGTTTCACTGCCAGGAAATTAAAAAAATTATTTTATTTTTCTTTCTCCAAAGTAAAATAAATTGATAATAATAACTTCAGCAACTATGTAAGTCCATTGACTAATGAAGTATATGAATCACATGCACGACAGTGGAAGTCTTAAATTATTGTGTGACTCCACCGATATGAAGACATTACATCATATGATTGTCTTGCAAACAATTTGTATGAGATAAAATGAATGGATGAGGCTTCTCCCACTATACTTATACAGATTATAACAGGTGTGGATGTCATTCATGAACAACAGCAAAAGGACACAAAATACCTACAGTCAATATGGGTTTTGAACACCTGACAATGTGACTTATAAGTGGGAGTGGTAAGCACTAGGTAGCCTATCTAACACAAGAGTGGTTTCTGGCCCAGAAATTGTAGTTTATTGGCCATTTGGGCAGTTTTTCCATCTCTTTCAACTTTCTAGTTTAAAAGCTTGTGTTTGTGCTTGTTTTCCACCTTTCCAGTAACTAGTCTAGTCCAGATACAGATTTTCTGCATACAGGACTGTTTGTAAGCTTTTGAGCCCCCAAAGCCTTTCTGTGTTGGAGGGAAGCCTTCTAGGTTATTAGTGGGAGTGGTAAGTGCTACTAGGCTATCTACCACAACAGTGATTTCTGGCCCAGAAGTTGTAGTTTATTGGCCATTTGGGCAGTTTTTCCATCTCTTTTAACTTTCTGGTTTAAAAGCTTGCATTTGCACTTGTTTCCCACCTTTCCTGTAACTAATCTAGTCCAGATACAGATTTGCTGTATCCAGGACTGTTTGTAAGCTTCTGAGCCACCCAAGCCTTTCTGTGTTGGAGGGAAGCCTTCTAGCTTATCAATGGGAGTGGTAAGCACTAGGTATCCTATCTACCACAAGAGTAGTTTCTGGCCCAGAAATTGTAGTTTATTGGCCGTTTGGCAGTTTCTCCATCTCTTTCAACTTTCTGGTTTAAAAGCCCGTGTTTGCGCTTGTTTCCCACCTTTCCTGGAACTAGTCTAGTCCAGATACAGATTTGCTGTATCCAGGAATGTTTATAAGCTTCTGAGCCCCTCAAGCCTTTCTGTGTTGGAAGGAAGCCTTCTAGCTTATCAGTGGGAGCGGTGAGCACTAGGTAGCCTATCTACCACAACAGTGGTCTCTGGCCCAGAAATTGTAGTTTATTGGCCATTTGGGCAGTTTTCCATCTATTTCAACCTTCTGGTTTAAAAAAATGCTTTTGCGCTTGTTTTCCACTTTTCCTGTAACTAGTCTAATCCAGATCTGCTGTATCCAGGACTGCTTGTAAGCTTCTGAGCCCCCCAAGCCTTTCTGTGTTGGAGGGAAGCCTTCTAGCTTATCAGTGGGAGTGGTAAGCAATAGGTAGCCTATCTACCACAAGAGTGGCTTCTGGCCCAGAAATTGTAGTTTATTGGCCGTTAGGGCAGTTTTTCCATCTCTTTCAACTTTCTGGTTTAAAAGCCCACTTTTGCACTTGTTTCTCACCTTTCCTGTAACTAGTCTAGTCCAGATATAGATGTTCTGTATCCAGGACTGTTTCTAAGCTTCTAAGCCCTCCAAGCCTTTCTGTGTTGGAGGGAAGCATTCTAGCTTATCAGTGGGAGTGATAAGCACTAGATAGCCTATCTGCCACAAGATCCAGGTACAGATTCTTAGTTTTAGCACTTGAATTTGCTTATTCATGCTCAGCACTTGTTCAGAACTTGTTGCTAGCACTAAATAAGCTACAAATTACTACAGCACTCAACCTTCCTCTTTACCTAGAGGAAAACAGTTTTTGTACTTACTTTCCTCACTTGCTTAAAGAAAAACAGCTCTTATACTCACTTTCCTCACTTGTCTAGCAGAAAGTAGTTTTGTATTCAGGCATGTCCAAGGGTCAGCTCCCAGTGTTTTCTCCTGTCTATCTGATGACTCTGGGCATCATGGGGCAGGTGTCCCCTCTCCTCCTACCACCCAACACCACAACCTGTGTGAGATACACTTATCTAGCCAAACTGGAGGTAAAGCTCTCTCCAACCAAGACTGAACTTGACAGTCAAGAGGAGAAGGTAAACACTTGCACCACACCACACATCACATAGTCCCACTAAACCTACACCACCAAAATTTACACATAGAAACAGAAAAACATTCGTGGAGGCTCTCAATAATAATCTGCTCAAGCAACAGAGACCTCCACAGCAAAAAAGCAAGCAACCTCCACCCCCCAACACAACCTAAATGACACATAGCCCACAGACTCAGTGTGCCACTCAACCAAAGCCCATACGGCAAACCAACGTACCCAACACACTAGTCATATGTGACTCTATAGTCAGGCACACTGATGTCCCACTCACCAGGCTAAACAAGGAGTACGTTACTGTCAGCTGCCTGTTGGGTTCCAGGATCCTCCACACAGCCCATGCACTCAGGTCACTCCACAAGTACAAATATGACTCTGTCATTGTCCATGGTGTGAATGACCTGAGACGCACCTCCCTGGACTACATGAAAAGAGACTTGGAAGAGCTCTCCAATCTTGTAGCCCAGGCAGGTATGACCCTAGCCCTGAGTAGCATCCTGCCATCGCCCAGAATGATACCGCAGTAAAAGGACAAAATGATTGACTTTAACAATTGGCTAAGCTTCTGGTGTCATTCTAAGGGGATCCAGTATCTGTCTGCCTGGGACGACATGGTCGACAGACCACGATGCTTTGCCAGAGATGGCCTGTGCCTGTCACCCCTGGGATTCCGGATACTGGCTAAGGCTCTTGCTGTCCCTATAGTGCCTTTTTTAGGCAAGGTTCAAATGAAAAATTTACCACCGTAACAGGAACAGGCAAGCAAAAACTGAGGGTAATGTTACTCAGTGCTAGAAGTCTAAGTCTCAAAATGCACTCCCTTGAGGCACTCCTTAAAATGGAGAACATTGATATCTGTACAGTGACTGAGACCTGGTTCAAGGCTGCAGAGAGCACCCCTGCATTACCAGGCTATAACTCATACCACACTTTTTGGCCACCTAACCTGGACCGGAACACCAAAGGCAAAGGTGTGTCCATATTCATTAAGGATATCCACACCTTCAGTCTAGTTGCTCAGCATAATACATCTGAGGTTATCCAAGTGCAACTAACTCTGGGCAAAACTGCAATCCAAATTGTAGCTTGCTACAGATCCCCCACCATGTCCCAGGATTCCCACTACTCTTTTCCTGATATACTGGAAAATATTAGGGTTAAATCAAACACCCTAATAATGGGTGATTTCAACTACCCCACCATTAACTGGGAAAACTACTCATGTAGCAAATTCTTCGCTCAACGCTTTCTGGAATTCATAAATTCCAATGCCCTGGATCAACTTATCCACACCCCCACCAGGGGCAACAATATCTTAGACCTAGTCATTACCAAACTGAGTGACTGGTGTTCCACACCTGAACTGTCAACTCCTCATTGGTCAGATCCAACCACAAGCTAATCATCCTAGATATCCACATCCCACCCCCAACCCCCATTAAGGAAATCATGGTAAAACATTTCTCCAAAGCCATCTTCATGCTTCTTAAGACAGAAGTGGTGAACTTCATGACACTCATGCAGATGGACAATACAGTTACGACTGCTGAATCCTACACAGATGCACTCTATAAGCACTTACAAGAGTGCATGGATCTTGCTATCCCAAACAGAACCAATCTGGTGGTCCCCTGCCATAAACAAACTCTACAACAGAAGGAAGAAACTGTTGCAAAAGAGAGTAAAATCCCATGAGTGGAGGAGTTCCTTGGTCAGTCTCAGTAAGAAGCTGAGATCCCTTATAAGATCCTCCAAAGATAGCTACGAAAACAAAATCAACACTGATTCTAGGGACAAGCACAAAGCATTCTATAGTTATGTCAAGAATCTCAATGGCAACATCCAGATCTGCTCTGAGTTACAGCACAACGGCATAAAAATTACAGAACCAACTGATATTGCCAACGTCCTGGCAGATAGGTTCAGTGCTAACTTTATCCACCTCTCACCTCCTAAAAAGCCCATATCTGTACAGGAAGAATGCAGAGTCCATGTAATCACAACTATGCAGGTAAAAGCTGCACTCTCTCTAAAGCCAAAAACACAGCATCCATGGGACCGGACAACATCCCAGGCTGCATTTTACATGAACTTCAGAACGAACTGGCTCCCCGTCTAAGCACCATGTTCAGTCATAGTCTCACATCAGGCTTTGTGCCCACTGAATGGCGCTCAGCAGCCGTTATCCCACTCCACAAAGGGGGAATTACCACTGATCCTGGGAACTATCGCCCTATTAGCCTGACGAGCCTGGTCTGTAAGGCCATGGAATGTATCATCATGAAACTCATAAATAAAGATATTGGTAACCTCCAAACTCTGGACCCCATCCAGTTCGGATTTGTGAAAGGCAGATCATGCCTCCTGAACCTGATCGACTTCTTTGAGGCAGCCACCAAAGCTGCAGATGAGGGTAAGTGGTTCACACAGCCTATCTTGACCTCGCCAAGGCTTTCAACACCATCCCCCATTCTGGAATTATAGCTAAACTCACTAAACTAGGTATAAATCCCTACGTCACAAGATGGGTTGCCAACCTGCTCACTGACAGAACCCACACTGTAAAAGTTGCAGACTCCAAATCTGACTTCAAACCAGTGACAAGTGGAGTACCACAGGGTTCAGTCTTGGGAGCTTTCCTGTTTGGTATCTACTTCTCTGAAGTACAGGCTAACACAGAAGGCCTTTGACTAATGAACTTCGCAGATGACTGCAAACTAGGAGCCATAGTTGAGTCCCCAAATGATGTGGACATCCTACAGAAGGGCCTCACTGAGACAGATGACTGGTATCTGAGCCATGGCCTCAAGCCCAATGACAAAAAGTGCATTGTCACCCCCTTTGGTAAAAACTCTGTACCCATGAACTACCACATAGGTGGCAGTCTGCTTAATGCTGAATTGTAATAAGAGACCTGGGGACCCAGGTGAACAGTAGTCTCTCCTTTGATAATCACATCGCCACAATAGTCAGGAAATCCTTCTATGTGACACACCTCATCACAAAAGGGTTCTCATCTAGGAAAAAAGAAGTCATTGTTCCCCTCTACTCGACACTCATTAGACCCATTATAGAGTACAACACCCCTTTTGGAATGTACCTCACAAGACATCTGCAGCAGCTGGAAAGGCCACAGAAGTACCTCACAAAGAGTATTACTGGCTTCAAACAGATGCCCTACACTGACTGTCTCAAAAAACTCCAGCTTTACTCCATAGCATGTCGCCTACTCCAAGGTGATCTCTGTCTAACATATAAAACTATGTCAAACCCAGAGCTGTTGGACATGCTACACCCAAAGAAATCCCAATCCCTCTGAGCTACATCCTATAGGGGCCTAAATCTTGTCACCACAATAAACAGGACATGCTGGAGGGATAGATTCCTGTCCCAGAGACTTCCCATACTCTGAAACAAGCTGCCTATCTATGTCAAGCAAAGTTCCTTATTGGCACTCTTCAAGAAAAATCTTGATAAGTGGATGGGAAATAGGAAATACACCCGGGATCACTTCTGTGGCTCTGCTCGACAGGGGCACAGGAAATTAACTTTCTTGGGTGGCATAAGCCAGGGAACCCTGTTGGCTAGGCTTACTTAAGCCTTTGGGCCAATAGCCTAGTACCTACCTATGAACCTATGAACAACAGAAGCTACATGATATTGTGAACAATGAATGCACCATAGTACAAGTGTTGCTAAAATTGTGAAATTTTTGGGTATACGAAGCAGTGACCTCATGTTATTGCTGGAAGGAATATGTGTGCCTACAATTTCTTTAAAAGATTATTGATATATGTCTATTTCTCACACAATTATGTCTAATGATAGGTATACCCAAACATGTGTGATGTGTAATGCAGTCTTCACTGTGAAGGAAAAATAGCAATCATGCACAATGTGTGGATAATTACAAATTTGAACACATGCTTTACTAAGGCAACAACATATAGAACAGTGTCTCATTTTTTCACACCCGTTTTAGCCTAGGAAAGCTAAATTTCATCCATTGGCATCATCATTATCCAGTAAGGCATTTCTGTGTGAAAAAATGAGCAGAACTTCTTGTAATAGAAATCCCCAGATATACATGTACATAGCTAACAGCTGGGTGACAACATTGTTACGTACATGCACATTCATAGTGATACTGACACAAGTGACTCTAAGGAATAATGGCTGGGATTGAACTGAGCACCTAAGATCACAAGGTACAGAACATTGCCTGAATCACACACACACCACACAAAATGTTGGTTTACAGTTGTAACAGTGCTCATTTGACTGGATGACAGCACCATTGTTTAATACAATGATGCTTCAACAAAGTATTAATTTAAGGGTGTGCACACTTATGCAACCAGCTTATTGTATGTTTTTTATTTTTTATATTTTTCCCCTAACAGATTTGTTTGTATGTACACTTTTTATATCCACTGTATATATTCATTAGAAGCATTCTCTACACAGCACAACAGACAAACATACAGTCACAGCAGTCAGTCCTTGCTGTATTCAAACCACCTACCTACTTATTTATGCAGTCTAGAGAGTACAGTATCAACAGTCAGTGCCACAAGATAAGTCATACTTACAACTGTAATGTTCATTTTTGAAAGCATGACATAATCCGTGTGTTTCCAAAATTGGATATTTATTGTGTGGCAATAATAGGAATTAAAGGGTAGCCCTGAGCCAGTGCAATATGGCTAATAAGTGGAAGTTTACATATGGGGTGCTGACATGGAGCCAATTGTACATGATAGTACCCACAGTTACACTATTTAAGCAATGCTGGATACAAAGTCCCTACCAATCTAGTTTTATAATCTAGAAAACACCGGAGTAAGCACAACTGCCACAGGAGACATCTGATTTTATAGTGAGGCAGTGCACTTATGAAAGGATGACCTCATCAGTGTGTTGCAGAGAAGATGTTTGTGGTACACGTGGGATAAGGGCATGGGGGAGTCCTCTTCCAGGTTAAATTCTTCCTTTGAGTGAATGTAGATACAGTGCATTTGTTCTGGAAGCTCTGCTCACCTACCATTTAAACCACACTCACAAGTTCACCACTGCATGATTTGAACCTCCTACCTATCTATGTAGAAGATTCTATAGGATTCTAGAGGAATGAGAAGTGTACTGATTGGTTCTCTGAGAGAGCAGCCAATACATGGAATAGATTACCAAATTACATTAAAGCAAGCACTTGTTTAGATATTTCTAAGAACAGCCTGGACACATACTATGGGAACAGCTGTTATGGTAAATTGACAGGCTGGAAGGGCATTCATGTCCATGCTTGAAATATATGTATCTACCATTAGATATGAACCGCTGACCTAACTAGTGACACATTCTAGAGAAGACAGGATGAATCACAAGTGCTATAGGAGAAATCTGACTCATAAGGGGAAAGCGTGCACTTTTCACAGAATAATCTCATCATTGTGCTGCAGAGAAGATGATTGTGTTAAAAGTGGTATGAAGTGCAGAGGGAGCTTTGTTGAAAGTTAAAGTTTTCTCTTGCTTTGTGGAAGAGGACAAGGTACATCTTTTGTTGAGACTTTACTTACCTGACACTAGCACCACACACACACGCACACACGCACACACACAGACAAACACACACACACACACACACACACACACACACACACACACACACACGCACACACACACACACACACACACACACACACACACACACACACACACACACACACACACACACACACACACAGACAAACACACACACACACAAAAGTTCACCACTGTCAGATTTGAACCACCTGCTTACTAGTCATACAATATAGAGAACACAGTATGAACTGCAAATGCCGCAGGAGATGTCTGACTTTGACGATGTGAAAATGGGCATTTGTAAGTATTAAAACTTCACAGTTTGGAACATCAGCTACTGTGTATCACATGTTTTGGAACCAATCCATGTGTCTGGACAGGCCAATGTAATAGCATTGTGCTTATAATTGTAATTACATATTTACTTTGCTAACATTTATATACTGTTATTCACGTATATTAAGCTACTGTGAGTCACATGCACTTGTTTCACAGTATGGGGTGTCAGTAACAATCACAGTAGTAAAACAGTGGATTGTCAAGCAAGCATTTATAACAATTCATACCGGGATGACTGCATGCAAATACTAACCATTTATTGGATCCAGTGTCAGTTGTCTTGGCTCATGCTTGCACAATGTGCATTAACACTACAAACAGGAACTTCCTAAATATGACAATGTACTTCTGAATAACAGTGATGGATTATGTTGAAAAGGTTACACACCATTGTAAAAAAGTTTTAAGTATAACTGTTGGAGTGCAGAAATACATTAACAGACTTCAACATCAGTCAGAAATCCAAATACTTTGGTTTTAAAATTCCATTAATACATACAGTAACCTACTCACATAATTCTGTGTTGTACATTTTTTTAACTGTCTCACTGCAGTGCAAGTTCATTTGCACTACAGATGGCAAAGTATTGGTGCATGTATATTAATATCTTAAAGTGTTGCACTTAGAATAGGAATCAGCAGTAATGTGTGGTACTCTATGCTGACCTTCATGCAAATAAGCAGTATATACATACAACCATACTAGAATGTGATGGAATACAGAACAGATATGAGTTATGGTCAAGTTTTAGGTGCCGTAATTTACACATTTGTCATGTCAGTTACAGTTTTGATACAGATGCATTATGAAACACATGAGAGACAAAGCATGCTGTTGTTGGTGAAAACAAGGCTTATGGAAACAGTTTTGAATCAAGGAGGTTTATCTGATGACAGCAATAGAGTGGGAAGAGGTGGACAGTTGATGACAGGAATACACATACAGACCTACTAAGAGATTAGTTTATGGTTCATTTCTGCACATATTTCTGTTCTGTTACTCTTTGGTTTGCTATTGTAATTATTCAGGCAAGATCTGAACAAGACATTGTTCCCAATAAGGAGTAAGCATATTAATACAGCAGGAGGATAATGGTTCATAGGTTCATAGGTTAGTACTAGGCTAATTGCCCCTTGTGGGCCATTTTAAGCCTAGCCAATTACCCTGTGTGAGAATCAAACCCTGCACCTTGTGTTTGCCAGGTAAACACCTTAACCATTATGCCATCCCCCACACTTACACCTAAAGAAGTCAGACAAAGCATTCAAAAACACTTTGGTAAACATCTAGATTCAAACCCTGACAGTTTTACAGAACAAATCTACACACCAGAGTATTATCTAACTACACCATATAATTCACTCCTGCTTGACAAAGTCAGAATATAAAAAAAGACTGAAGCAAAGGAGAATGTATGCATTAATCTTCATTGCGATCATGACAGTTGTAACATCCCATAGCATGTAAATTACATCCAGTAGCCTGATAAATATGAAGTCAAAAATAGTCAGTATTAGTGTGGCGATAAGTCTAGTTCTTTAAAAATAAATCCAAAAGTATCAGCAAACAAAAGCAACTGGAACCATAACCGATCTTAACAAATGCAGGTTTATTGAAGGTTCTTGCCCTTGTGCATTGAAAGAACACTTTCACCATCTAGGCTTCTTCAAACTTAGAATAGATTTCTAATATAAGGTTAGGCCTTACATACTTTAGCTAATCAGCTGACTTTAAATGCTGTTACATGATCTTATGAATTCAAACTAACAGCTGATTTCAAATATTGTCATATAATACATTGGGTGAAGCTATTTCATGTTAGTCAAAGTGCTTACGTAATGCACAACATGCTTAAATCAAAAATAATAAATATATAAAATACATAAAAATGTAACAATATATAGAAAAACATGTATATAAGAACATTGTAAAAATAATTACCATATATTTAAAATATACAGGTATGTAAAAATACTTTCTTATATATATTAATTATATTGAGTTTAAAACTTTCCTTGTAGTCAGTGCATTTGATTGTGCAAATACTTTAAATGAGGTGTTAGTGTTACTATATAATTTAGTCCAGGATATATATGAGATTTAAATCTAAATATCCATTTGAACTCGTATTGCTGTGTTACTAAAGTGATGTTACCACCTCTTAATGGTTTCCATATTATAATTTAAAATTAAAAACTTAAAGGTATGTTTCTTATTTGTGGATTGTATGTATTCATATAGGGCATTGGTTGGAATTTGTCTTTTAATTTCTTAAAAATGTCCTATTCTTTCATTCAGCTTTCTTTTCATTTTCCCTATATAATATGCTGTACATTCTGTGCATGTAGCTAGATAAACTAGATTTTCAGAATTACAGTTTCAATAAGTTTGTAATATAAGTTGTTCGCCTGGATATATGAAACCTTTTTCAGTATTGATTGAAATATAATGAACACAGTTACCACATTTAAAAGTACATTTTGTCTGACTTTTAAAAGTGAAATGATATTTGGGCTGCTCCTTGTAGCATAACATATTTTTAAGATTGGTTGTTCTTTTATAAATATACATAGGGGTTTTGTTCAACACATGATTAAGTTCTGGTATATTAGTTAAGATAGGCCAATATTTTTGAATAATATTCTGGATGTCTGGGGTATTTCTATGATATGTTAAAGTAAATCTACATTTCTTAGTATTCAGGGTTGGAGTATTACTGTTTGGTAACAGATTAAAAATATAGGCCTAGCTGTATCTGTACATTTATTTATTACTTCTTCCTTGATTCTAAATGCAGCTGCTTTTTCTATAACTCCTAACTCTGAATTCTTCTTCTGTAGAATTTAACTGTTCATTCATGATGCTATCTTTGGTGTTTAGCCTTGCTATCCTAGCAAACTTATTTTGTACAATATTTTGATAAATATATGGGAGATGCATGCTTGACCTGTATAAGTAGCTGTTCCTACTTACTGACTTTCTATGCATAGAGGTATCAATCACTTGAATTTGAATTTGGGTAAAGTCCAATTGTTGATGCAGAAAATCATATTTTTGTTTTATTCCATATGCATTCAGAAAGACTGTAAATAATAAGTCCACATCTAAGGTGGCAGAACAAAAGTCCTTGAAGATGTTTGATGTGGACCAATCAGAAAGTGCTCTTATAAATGCAGTTGAGTGTTTAATTAAAGTAAGAGCAGCTGAGAAATGTTTTTGGAGTTCATAATCTAGGAATTTCAAAATAGGTTCTGTTACGCATCTACGAGAAGAAACTATGGGTCTGAGCACTGGTCAGGCCAAGTTGCAGCATTTCAAACAGATCACCTTCACTTTTAAAAGACTACAATGGCAGTGTCTTAGTTTTAATATCTACTTACAATGGAAAATTGTCCCTAGAGGGCTAAGGATTCTCAAAATGCCCTCATATCAGGACACATATCCAGATCTCTTAAGACCCCTTGTCAATGGTATTATCGATCCAATATCGATACAGCTAGAACTACTCAGAAGAGAAAGTATCAATGAACAACTGTATAACTATTTAAGCATGCAGGATGCCAGGATTCCATGTATATATGGCATCCCAAAAATGCATAAATCAATTACCTCTCCCTCTCAGACCCATTTGATTTGTGAACTGCTTGAAATGGTACTCACTAACATCATCTTCATGTTTCAAGAGAAAATATATCATCAGATTGAAGGTGTGGCTATGGGAACTCCAGTTGCCAACACCTATGCCAAATTAGTGATGTTCCAGTGGGAAAACAAGTATGTACTTAATGACACCAATCCTTATAATAGACATAAAATTCTTTTTTATAAAAGGTTTATGGATGATTTGTCATCTGGCATGGAAATGAAAATGAATTTAAGGACTTCCAGAAATACATCACTGAAACCACTTTCTAAAATTTAAAAGTGAATTATCTTCCAGTAACATCAGTTTTCTTGATGTAAGATTTCCTGAAGACGAACTGTTAAAGACTGATACCTCTATGCATAGAAAGGCCATAAGAAAGAACAACTACTTACATAGATCAAGCAAGCATCCCCACATATTTATCAAAATATTGTACAAAATCATTTTACTAGGATAGCAAGGCTAAACATCAAAGTTAGCATCATGAATGAACAGTTAAATTCTACAGCATAAGAATTCAGAGCTAGGGGTTATAGAAGAGCAGCTGTAGACAGAATCACACAAGAAGTAATAAATAAATGCACAGATACAGCTAGACCTATATTTTTAAATCCATTACCAAACAGTAATACTCCAACCTCAAATACTCAGAAATGTAGTTTTACTTTAACATATCATAGAAATACCCCAGGCATCAAGAATATTATTCAAAAATATTGGCTTATCTTAACTAATATACCAGAACTTAATCACGTCTTGATCAAAACTCCTATGTATAGTTATAAAAGAACAACCAATCTTAAAAAACATGCTATGCTACAAGGAGCAACCCAAATATCATTTCACTTTTGAAAGTCAGAAAAAAAAAAAGAAGTTATGTACTCACCATAACGTTCCATGTTTGTAGTGCATCTCGCCCTTCATTCTTACACATGGGTTCAGATCCTCAGCTCCGACTCGGCCTATTACAAAGCTCAAAGTCTTCTAGTTGGCTCGTGGCTAGGTAGGTATCCCATGGTGCATCAGTATAATCCCCAGATCTTGTTTGCTGCTAAACTATAGAAAGACAGAACAAAAACTATCCAAAAAGAACAACAATAATGAAAGGTCTCCAGCTGTTATGGAAAACTTTTTTCTGTCTCCAGATCCTTCCAGGACGAGGGTACGAGGGTGGGTACATAAGAATGAAGGGCAAGATGGACTACAAACATGGAACATTATGGTGAGTACATAACTTTTTTATGTTCTGCAGTCCTATCTCCCCTTCATTCTTACACATGTGACAGCGTCCCTAGCACCTTATTCTTGGGTGGCTCTCGGAAAAATACTCCTGAGTACCGTGGAACCAAAGGAGGCTCTACCACTAGAGGTCAAATCCAATTTGTAATGAATAATAAAGGTGTGAGGGGTAGCCCAGGTTGCTGCTGCACAAATATTATCAATTGGAACCCTGGCTGTAGAAGTAGACTGGGATCATGTAGAATGAGCCTTAATCTTGAATGGTAAAGGCTTTCTATCAGAAGAATAAATGTAGGAGATACAACTCGAAATCCAATTCGAAAGGGTCAGTTTGGAAACTGGGAAACCTAATCTGGAGTTGGAGAAGGATACAAACAATTGGTCTGACTTCCTGAATTCCTTAGTCTGGTGTAGATAGAACCATAATTGTCTGTGAACATCCAGCTGATGAAATCTGTATTCTGCTGAATTGGAATGATTAGGAAAGAACACCGGTAGCTCTATAGTTTGGTTCAAGTTATTTTGAGAGCACACCTTAGGGAAAAAAGATGGATTTGTGCGAAGAGATATTCTATCTTTGTGGAAAATCAAATAAGGGGGCTTGATAGACAGTGCTTGTAACTCCAATACTCGTCTAGCAGATGTGATGGCCACCAGAAACAAAAGTCTTCCAAGACAGAAACTTCAATGAACACGAATGAGCAGGTTTCAAAGGGTGGAGACGTTAATTTGGACAGGACGAAGTTTAGATCCCATGAAGCTACCAGTTCCTGAAAAGGAGGTCTCAGCAAAGTAGCACCTTTAAGGAAGGTTTTACACAATCTGTGTTACACAATCTGTGTGACATCAGATTAGACTCATACTGACCCAAATGAAAATTTGATATTGCTGCCAACGGAACCCTAATTGTGGCAGCAGCAGAAACCTGGTGAAAAAGTTCAGACAAAAACTCTAAAACCACTGGAACAGAAGCGGTGTAAGGGTCAACATTCCTTTCCTCAGCCCAGATAGAAAACCTTCTCCATTTGCTAGTGTATAACTTTCTAGTGGAGGGTTTATGAGAAGATGTCAGAATGTGGGTCACAGCAGGTGAAAATTGAAGAAGCTTGACTAGAGATGGAACTGGAGCAGCCATGCTGTCAAATTGAGGGTGTGGATGTTGGGGTGAAGAGAGCCTGACATGTGCGTCAAGAGATCTGGCACTGGGTCCAGAGTCCATGGATTGTCTAGTAGATGATACCCAAGAAAGGGGAACCAAACCTGTTGAGACCAGTAAGGAGTGATGAGAATCAATTTGCTTTCCAACAGTTTCACTTTCTAAATCATCTTGGATATGAGAGGAAAGTGGGGAAAAGCATAAAGGAGACCCAGGGGCCAATCCTGAACAAGTGTGTCTCTCAGTGACTCTTCCAGAGGGGGGATAAGGGAAAGGTAGCTGCTGTATTTGGAGTTGATCAGACTGGTGAAAAGATCGCAGCAAGGCTGTCCCCATTTGTGGAAGATCTGTTCCGCTATTTCCTGCTTCAGAGACCCCTCATGAGGCATGAAGATTGCCCAGCTGAGTTTTTCGGCTATCACGTTGGTTATCCCTGGGATGTGCGTAGTCACTAGAAAGCACTGGGAAGATATCACCCATTTCCAAACATGAATAGCCTCTCAACAAAGGGGGTAAGATCTGGTTCCATCTTGTTTGTTGAGATACCATACTACCGACATGTTGTCTGATTGTATTGCTATCGTTCCAAGAGGAAGAAGGTCTTGGAGTGCTTTCAGCACCAGAAGCACCACCTCCATCTCTAGAACATTGATATGCAGGTGAGCCTTGTGATCTTGCCATGTGCCTTAGACAGTCCTGCCTAGATAATGCCCTCCCCACCCTATCTGTGAGGCATCCGTGGTCACAGTAGGAACGGGTTGGCGAGGAAGGAATGGGGTGCCTGTCATTAGTTGGTTGGGTTGGATCCACCAACGGAGGTCCTTTTTGCAAGACACTGTTAAAATGATGTGGTGGAATAGAGGCAGTTGTTGAAAGGACCACTGAGATGACAGGAGCCATTGAAGAATCCACATATGCAATCTGGCAAGAGGGACTAGCAATATGGTGGAGGCCATGGCCCCTAAGAGTTTCAGCACTGTCTTTGCCTTGACTTTCCAGAGGGGGAGTAAACGGAGAACTTGTTGTATGAGGTTCTGAGCTATTTCTGCTGGAAGACGAGCTAACATGGTGACTGTGTCTATTTCTGCACTTATAAAATTCACAAATTGAGAGAGCGATAAGGAAGACTTTTCCCAATTTATAGTAATCCCCAATTGGGCACAAAGTTGGATAGTGGAATCTCTGGTTTGAAGGAGTAGATGCCTGGTGGAGGTGGTCAGGAGCCAGTCATCCAGGTATAGAAACACTTGGAATCCTAGACATCTCAGGTGAGCTGTCACTACTGCCATACACTTGGTGAACACCCTGGGGGCTGTAGTGAGACCAAAGGACAGAGCACAAAACTGGTAGTGACTGGCTCCCAGCCAGAAGTGTAGATGGCTCCTCGATGCTCTGTCCATTTTTATATGGTAGTACATATCTTGGAGGTCTATTCAGTACATCCAAGTGTCTTTCCCTAAATAGAGGGAGTATAGACTGCAGTGTTACCATCCAGAACTTGTCCTTCTTTACGGATTCATTTAATTTGTTGAGGTCCAAGATGGGCCTCCAGTCCCCTGTATGTTTTGGCACTAAAAAGAATCTGGAGTAAGTTTCGAATCCTACCTGGTCTGCGGGGACGGTTTGGATGACTCTGTTTGTGAACAACTTGTTCACTTCTACAGTTGCTAGATCCCTGTGATTGGGTGGAACATCCGGGATCCTCTTGGGAACATGAGGTAGAAGAGAAAAGGATATTGAATAACCTCTGGTGATAATTCTTTGTACCCATTTGTCTTGGGTGATGCTTAGCCAAGCTTCTGGATACAAAGAAATGCGACCCCCAACTGGCTCCAGAGAAGCATAGCCAGGTCCCACATCAGGAGCGCTGGTAGGGACGGCCTCAAAACGAATCATGGCCGCCCTGGTTTTGTGGTCCTCCCCTGCCTCTAGGGTGATGTCTACCATTTGCTCCTTCCCCTCTGCCTCTGAAGGAGGAGTCACCATGTGCATCCGGGAAAAACATCTGGGACTTCTTGAACCACATCTTACCACTTCTCTGACCCTTGGGGTATGGTCTAGAGGGGACGGTAAAACATACTCCCATGGCAGACAGTGTTTTTCTTCTTGTTTGCACCTTGTGAGTATGTCTTTTACCTTAGGTTCAAACAAGGAAAAACCGTTAAAGGGGGCATTGGTAGAGGTAGACTTGAATGGCTCTGCAAAATTACACAGGCACATCCAGGAGTGCCTCCTAAGGGAAACTCCTGAACCCACTGCCCTGCTCACTCCATCGGCTGCATAAGAAATCAGTCTCATGGAGGAGTTAACAATGGAATTCAAGGTGGACAACTGAGTAGACACCCTATCAGGGACTCCTTCAGTAGAAGTACCTTGTAGAGTCTCTCCCAACTCCTTAAGGAGATCTCTCTGAAGCTTTGCAAAATGTGTTAGGTAGTTCAGCGATCTGAGAGTGAATGCGGCTGACAAAAAGATATGCTTCCCATATCTATCCATTGTTCGAGACTCCTTGTTTGGCGGATGGACAGATGAAGAAGTCTCTGCAAGTTCCTTCTGAGTGGCCACCGCCACCACCATGGCATCTACAGGAACGGCCTTGCATAAATTTCCTTCTCCTTGGGAGCTGACAAAAATTTATTGGGTTTCCTGGGAACTGGCTCCATGGCATCAGAAGTCTCCCACACCTTTTGACTAACAAGGTCTAGAAGTTCGAAGGGTGGAGACACCCAAGAACCCAAGAGCCTGAAGGTTGAGACACGAAAGCCTTCAGGTACACCGACTCCTCATCAGAAGGGGTAACAGTGGGCCAGCCTTACCTCTGCTTAAGGATCTCTAAGATGTCTACAAAGGAGACATCATCAGAGGATGACTTGGGGGACTCTTCTGACTCCTCGAGGTCGGTGTCGGAGGTAAGAGACTCATCCTGGGAGTCTACAAGCTTCCTCTTGCATGTCCTCTTCTGAGGGGGCTCCTCAGAAGGATATTCCAGGGAGATCCTGGAAGAGTGGGGTCCAACAAACAGGGGATCCTGAGGCTGCAGGTCTCTGCTGTCGATAGAGAGAGTAGGTGCTGAGATGGAGGTCAGTGCCTGAGGGGGAAGAGTGTTGATACCCCTGGGTGGAGCTGATGAGCGGGACAGCACACTCTGCATCATCTCGAAGGTAGACCTCTCTGGCTTCGAAGACATCCTCAGCTCTGAGGAGACAGAGGAAGTCATCGGCTCCAGAGCCATTGGCTCTGAGATAGATGTAGGATCCGAGCTCACCCTAGCCAACGCACTGAGAGGGAGACTTGGAACCGAAGAGGTCTGGGTCTAAGTGTCCCTGTCGCGGCTCACTGGGGAACTTCGGCTCCTAGACACCCCAGACATCATCAAAGGTATCAGAGGGGAACTTGGCTCCAAGACAGCCTCGGGAGGAGCTGGAACCAAGGGTTCCACAACCAGTGGTACCAAACACTCTGGCTCTGAAAGCACGGCAACACTTGCAGGAACCACAACAGGGGGAATGGACTCAGGTGGCTCCGGGACCAACTGGGTTGGAGCCAACAGCATTTTTGGCAAGGCAGATGACTTCTGGAGTCTCATTACTACTCTCTCCATGTCTTCTTCTGATAGGCTCCTGCAAGATCTGGAAGACAGGGTGGGAGATCTGGACCTCTGTAAGATAGGGGACCTTAAAGTTTGGGAGACCGGCAATGGATCTCTGGACCAGCTCCGATGTTTGCTATCAGTAGTCGGCTCCGAAATGCATGGGGCTGACACTGCAGTCATAGTATCAATGACCTTGCTCAGTTCAGAGATCAGTGGAGCCGAGGAGGGAGATTTCTTGTCCAGTTTAGAAAGTTTAGGTGGCGGTTCCGAAGCACCGGATGGTGCTGGGGAATGCCTCTTGGTAGGTTTAGACTTGTCTTTTTTAGATGCATGAGATTTGGAGGAAGAAGACAACCTGGCCAAGTCTTCCTCGAAAGAGGGCTTGAGGAGACCTTTCAATATTAGCTTGTTCTTATGCCCTGTAAGTCTCTGGAGCTGAAGGAATGGCAAAACAAACAGGTTTCCTGCAGATGGATGGCTCTGAGGCAATACACACAATTACTATGGCCATCCGTAACTGACATTTTCTGAGAGCATTTTACACATTTCTTAAACCCCGAGGGTTTATGATCTTTTGCCTCTTTAGACATAGTAACCGGAGAAGCAGCAAAAAAGGACAAAGCACAAATACAACGAGGACTAGGTTCTGTAACTTAAACGGGCCTAGCCCTTACCGCACTAACACTTACACACTACGAGGACAAGGTCCTGTAACTCAAATGGGTCTAGCCCTGGGCAGAGAAAGACAGAGAACTAGGTCCTCTAACTTAAACGGACCCAGAAAAGAGAAGACTAAAGGTCAGAAATTACCAACTGCACACACACACAAAGTATGAACAAGAAATTGTCCAACTGTCTCAGTGAAAACTATACTCAAATTCTATGTTGTAGAACAAAAAGGGTCGGAAATAGCAAAGGACCCTTGCCAACTGAATAGCTAAATATCCGACTAATATCTAGGTGGAAAAAGTCTAATGCTAACTCTCTAATTCTAATAAACACCGCAAATAACAACAAAGAGCAAAGGTGCCCATTAAATAGAAAAAACCCGGCACACAGGATACCAAAGAGAACTACAAGGCCAATGCCCAACCAGTTCTCAACAATAAGTATCTAAAGTGAAGAAAGAAAATACTTCAGCAAGACTGAGACTACTCTAAAAACTGTTAAACACTAGCAAAAGCCATATAAATTGTACAGTTAAGCTGTAATATAGTAAAATTAGCAAACATTGTTAAATTTAGCCATGGCCAAGAAGAAGCACATCTGAACTCATTGACATGGCAAATGAGATATGAGGATTATACTGCTGCACCATGGGATACCTACCTAGCCACGAGCCAACTAGAAGACTTTGAGCTTTGTAATAGGCCAAGTCGGAGCCGAGGATCGGCTCCGAACCCATTTGTAAGAATGAAGGCAAGATAGGACTACAGAACATGATACTTTTAAATGTTGTAACTGTGTTCACTTTATTTCATTCAAAAGGTTTCATACATCCAGTAACAGATAAACAATTTATATTACAAACTTATGGAAACTGTAATTCTGAAAATCTAGTTTATCTAGCTACATGCACAAAATGTGCATCATATTATATAGGGAAAACAAACAGAAAGCTGATGGAAAGAGTAAGACAACATCTTTCAGAAATTAAAAGACAAATTTCAGCCAGTGCCCTATATAAATACATACAATCCACAAATAAGAAACACAACTTTAAATTTTTAATTTTAACCATAATACAGAAACCATTAAGAGATGGTAACAGCACCTTATCAACAGAACAGGAAGAGCTCAAATGGATATTTAGATTTAAATCTCATATATATCCTGGACTAAATAATATAGTAACACTAAAACCTCACTTAAAGTATTTGCACAATCAGATAAACTGAGTGCAGGGAAAGTTTTAAACTCAGTATAATTAATACATATAATAAAGTATTTTTACATACCTTTACATTTTAAATGTATGGTAACTATTTTTAAAATGTTCTTATATACATGTTTTTCTATATATTTTTATATTTTATATGTTTATTACTTTTGAGTTAAGCATGTTGTGTAGTAAGCACTTTGACTACCATGAAATAGTTTCACCCAATGTATCATATGACAACATTTGAAATCAGCTGTTAAATGGAATTCATAAGCTCATGTGACAGATCTTATGACAGCATTTGAAGTCTGCTGATTAGCTAAAGTAATAAGGCCTAACATTTTATGAGAAATCCACTCTATGCGTGGAGGAGTCTGGATGGTGAACGTGGTTTTTCTATGCACTAGTGCTGTAACCTTCAGTAAATCAGCATTTATTAAGATCATTCATGTTTCCAGTTGCTCTTCTTTGCTGATGCTAGTAAATATGAAACTGTAAAACCTGATAATACAGAAGTGAGAATAGTCAGAGACATGGCGACAGGGATAGGGACATAGAGACACAAAGAATTGAGAATAGTCTGAGACATGGCGACAGGGATAGGGACATAGAGACACAAAGAATTGAGAATAGTCAGAGACATGGCAACAGGGGTAGGGACATAGAGACACAAAGAATTGAGAATAGTCAGAGACATGGCGACAGGGATAGGGACATAGAGACACAAAGAATTGAGAATAGTCAGAGACATGGCGACAGGGATAGGGACATAGAGACACAAAGAACTGAGAATAGTCAGAGACATGGCGACAGGGATAGGGACATAGAGACACAAAGAATTGAGAATAGTCAGAGACATGGCGACAGGGATAGGGACATAGAGACACAAAGAATTGAGAATAGTCAGAGACATGGCGACAGGGGTAGGGACATAGAGACACAAAGAATTGAGAATAGTCAGAGACATGGCGACAGGGATAGGGACATAGAGACACAAAGAATTGAGAATAGTCAGAGACATGGCGACAGGGGTAGGGACATAGAGACACAAAGAATTGTGAATAGTCAGAGACATGGCGACAGGGGTAGGGACATAGAGACACAAAGAATTGAGAATAGTCAGAGACATGGCGACAGGGATAGGGACATAGAGACACAAAGAATTGAGAATAGTCAGAGACATGGCGACAGGGATAGGGACATAGAGACACAAAGAATTGAGAATAGTCAGAGACCTGGCGACAGGGTAGGGACATAGAGACACAAAGAATTGAGAATAGTCAGAGACATGGCGACAGGGGTAGGGACATAGAGACACAAAGAATTGAGAATAGTCAGAGACATGGCAACAGGGGTAGGGACATAGAGACACAAAGAATTGAGAATAGTCAGAGACATGGCGACAGGGGTAGGGACATAGAGACACAAAGAATTGAGAATAGTCAGAGACATGGCAACAGGGGTAGGGACATAGAGACACAAAGAATTGAGAATAGTCAGAGACGTGGCGACAGGGATAGGGACATAGAGACACAAAGAATTGAGAATAGTCAGAGACATGGCGACAGGGGTAGGGACATAGAGACACAAAGAATTGAGAATAGTCAGAGACATGGCGACAGGGATAGGGACATAGAGACACAAAGAATTGAGAATAGTCAGAGACATGGCGACAGGGTAGGGACATAGAGACACAAAGAATTGAGAATAGTCAGAGACATGGCGACAGGGATAGGGACATAGAGACACAAAGAATTGAGAATAGTCAGAGACATGGCGACAGGGGTAGGGACATAGAGACACAAAGAATTGAGAATAGTCAGAGACGTGGCGACAGGGATAGGGACATAGAGACACAAAGAATTGAGAATAGTCAGAGACGTGGCGACAGGGATAGGGACATAGAGACACAAAGAATTGAGAATAGTCAGAGACATGGCGACAGGGATAGGGACATAGAGACACAAAGAATTGAGAATAGTCAGAGACATGGCGACAGGGATAGGGACATAGAGACACAAAGAATTGAGAATAGTCAGAGACATGGCGACAGGGATAGGGACATAGAGACACAAAGAATTGAGAATAGTCAGAGACGTGGCGACAGGGATAGGGACATAGAGACACAAAGAATTGAGAATAGTCAGAGACATGGCGACAGGGATAGGGACATAGAGACACAAAGAATTGAGAATAGTCAGAGACATGGCGACAGGGGTAGGGACATAGAGACACAAAGAATTGAGAATAGTCAGAGACATGGCGACAGGGGTAGGGACATAGAGACACAAAGAATTGAGAATAGTCAGAGACATGGCGACAGGGATAGGGACATAGAGACACAAAGAATTGAGAATAGTCAGAGACATGGCGACAGGGATAGGGACATAGAGACACAAAGAATTGAGAATAGTCAGAGACATGGCGACAGGGGTAGGGACATAGAGACACAAAGAATTGAGAATAGTCAGAGACATGGCGACAGGGGTAGGGACATAGAGACACAAAGAATTGAGAATAGTCAGAGACATGGCGACAGGGGTAGGGACATAGAGACACAAAGAATTGAGAATAGTCAGAGACATGGCGACAGGGGTAGGGACATAGAGACACAAAGAATTGAGAATAGTCAGAGACATGGCGACAGGGATAGGGACATAGAGACACAAAGAATTGAGAATAGTCAGAGACATGGCGACAGGGGTAGGGACATAGAGACACAAAGAATTGAGAATAGTCAGAGACATGGCGACAGGGATAGGGACATAGAGACACAAAGAATTGAGAACAGTCAGAGACGTGGCGACAGGGGTAGGGACATAGAGACACAAAGAATTGAGAATAGTCAGAGACGTGGCGACAGGGGTAGGGACATAGAGACACAAAGAATTGAGAATAGTCAGAGACGTGGCGACAGGGGTAGGGACATAGAGACACAAAGAATTGAGAATAGTCAGAGACATGGCAACAGGGGTAGGGACATAGAGACACAAAGAATTGAGAATAGTCAGAGACATGGCGACAGGGATAGGGACATAGAGACACAAAGAATTGAGAATAGTCAGAGACATGGCGACAGGGGTAGGGACATAGAGACACAAAGAATTGAGAATAGTCAGAGACATGGCGACAGGGGTAGGGACATAGAGACACAAAGAATTGAGAATAGTCAGAGACATGGCGACAGGGGTAGGGACATAGAGACACAAAGAATTGAGAATAGTCAGAGATGTGGCGACAGGGGTAGGGACATAGAGACACAAAGAATTTTATATTTTTCTTTGGCATTTTTTACATCTTTGGCTGTGTTAGTGTTATGTTTTCCTGAAAAGTTATCTGTCATGCTATATTCGATCATATGTTTCCAGTGGGGGAACAAGCAGGGGTTGGAATGTATAAACATGACTGAGCTATAAGCAACCTTAATTTTACTGGTTTGAAGGGACAGTCAAAAAACAATGAAGTAAGGGAGAATGTAGGCATCAGGCTTCATCAGAGTAAGGGCAATTTTAACATTATGTACAGTGTATATTACAGCTAGAAACATTCTATATGAGCCATTGCAGACTGCTTCCTGACAATATTTGAAATTGGAACATCCTGTATGGTGTACATTCAACTCTTCAGCCTGTTCAAGAGAAGATTAGCCTGACTGCACATAGCTAAGCACAGAAGCACTAAGGGCACCAGATTAGTGTGGATGAAAGCAATAACTCACAAGATTTTACCAAGAGCTGTGTATTTCCATTTCCCTGAGGCATAGGTGCTGCTTGGCACCAGCCAGTGTGCAAATGCTAAGGAGACAGAGTGATGACACAGAAGGGGGAAGAGACATAGAAAGGGGGAGATGGAGGCAGGGACCACATAAATTATGACAGAGATAGTATAATGGTGGTGAAAAACAATATATAAGCAACAGCTACAGATAAAATAGTTTAATAAAAACAGTCAATAACAGTGTGACATATGTCTATATTAGAGCACTTGAACATTTGCAAAAATTAATGTATAGATCTGAGTATACCACAAAGGAACTCTTAATTCACACAGTTTAAATAACACAAACAGTGAGAACTTACTGAATCAGAAAGGGTGAAGAAAGAGAGAAATACCAAGAGTTTTGCTTATGGGACATTTAGGACCCTCTTTCTGGTGTGTTACCCTCAGCTATTTCCTCTTTATTACTCTGTCATTCTCTGTACAATGCAGTGTTTGCTATAGGAAGCAAAAAGTGGTAGGCGAATGAAAACAAAATCAATACATAAGCAGGAAAGAATGGTTTACTAAGTCTCCCTGTTGGGGATTGGATATTTTTACAAATGTTTTTTGCAGTTCAATTCAAATGGTATGTTAATGAAATGTTGTAACTGGAGATAAATACAGAGGTTTGGAGTTAAACATATGACAGGAATATGAAATGACATGAAATAATATTTTGACATACAACTGTAATCAAACCCTTGACACTATGCAAAAACATCAGTCTATAGACTGGGGAATTATCTCAACACACCACATAGGAACTTCTAGTTCATTACATCCAGCAGCCTAAGAACTGTAGCCTTCGCTGTATTTTTATGATGCAGTAGATTTCAGCACATTTGCATGAAAGTAGCTGGAATACTGCAGGCGATGGCAAAAACTCTCCAGTTTTTGCCATAGGACGTGAAATGCCATTTACCAACAGTCAGCATTTGTGTGCAATGCCAACCTCCATGTAAATACTGAGGACAAAAAGTGAAGGACTTTTAATGGGCCGTTTCTGGCTATGTGTGTTGTGTGTGATTCTATTTTTTGACCAGATTAAACATGTGAAAAAGGGATTGATAGGACAGTGGTGAAAATGGGGAGGAGCATGCAGAGGTAGGAAACAGGGGAAAGAATACAGGAAATTGCAATATGGTGGTGGAAGAGCACCATAGCTATCCACTTCTTCACAACATAAATGTGGAATTGTACAAAACATTTCATGACTTTGGAGAGTCACCACACCAAAGATGGGTGACAACCACAGAATAATATTATATAGCCAACTGGTCTAAATCAGGTGTGTCAAGATGACACATAGGTGAAGTGGGGAGCTATATATGGAGCGTAATTTTTTTTTTTTGGAAGAAGTGTTGTGAAAGGTGATTAGGAATGAGAGGGTCAGGTCGGTAGGGTAGGTTAGGTGGCATGGACAGACATACACAAGACCAGCAAGGATGGTGATGGACACAAAAGGTAGGGGGCACCATAATTGGGGATAGGTAGGGGACATTGGAGGTGTATCCACATCCAGCTTGAAAATAGTGAGAATCTAGTACTCACCCTCAGAACTGTCATCAATCTCTCGTCAGTTGCCTGGGTCAGGGCCAGATGTGTCATTGGTTTGGCAATACGATGCAGGACCTTTTCAACCCTACTGACTCCAGCACCAAGGGGCACCAAGGTCTCTCTATTATGCCCTCCACCAGCCCTATCAGCTCCTGATGGGTAATAAAATTGCCAGCTCCACTACTACTGATCTTGGAGGACATCACTGCATCAGCAGCCAGGGCAAAGCTACCTGACAGAGGTGGAGAAGATAGGGCAGGAGCTATTAATGCTAACAGGTTGTATTCCAAATGTGTGGGGTGTCTGTGTTGTCTGTGGTGGTGCTGCCACAGCCACCTGCTGAGGAATGTGGGCCAAACCACAGTGGTTGGTTTAGTGCCCTGTGCTGATGGTAATTTTAAATGTTAAAATAAAAAATATATATGACTAATGGGAAAAAAAAAATATATATATATATATATATATATATATATATATATATATATATATATATATATATATATATATAAAGATGGGGGGGACAAAACAGGATAATTAGATCAATGGCATATTGGTATATTCCATTTTTTTTCAGTACATAAACCAATACTTAAATATGTCCAGGAGCAACAATTACTTTGCAAAAAAAAAAAAGAAAAAGAAAAAGAAAAAAAAACAGAGAATGGAACATACTAGACATTGTTTGTGTTCCTAAAGAAATTACTCTTACTTCATGTCAAGTTTGACCACCAATGATGTTCAGTGATCATGGGGTTATAAAGGTTAATTTGTTGTTAAATAATTCTGCTAAAACAAAATCTAAACCAATACATCGAAAACTAATAACAGATTATAATAAAGCAAAGTGATACATTCAGTGAAAAAATGCAGAAAGAACTGGAAAGTTTTAAAAGAGAAATTGTTAGAATGCAAAAAAATAAAAAAAATGTTTAACATCAGGATTTACCCACACAACATCAGGAGGATATATTTCCATAAGAATGAGATACTTGATTAAGGTGAAAGACAAAAAATGTAAGAAATAGAAAAGAGGCTGAACTACAACTTTGAAAAATGAAATAAACAAGCTGGGCAAACAAATTAAGTATAGTGAGAGACAAGATCAAGAAAAATGTGAAGAAACTTTATATAAAGATATTGAGCATAATAGGAAACCATTTTATGGATACATAAGATGTGGAAGTACTAAAGACATATAAAATAATAAACTGTGTAGATTCTAAAATTTATTCTCAACCACAACAGATTATAGATATATTTACAAAATCTTATGCAAAACAATTTGGCTTCACAAAGGAGGTGATAAGTTGTCCTAGTGACATCCAGGTAACCTCAGATACTGAAATCAAATTATATAATATTGAAAAAGAACTATACAAACTGGATCCAAACAAAGCAGAGAGAGGTGACAGAATTAGTAATTGTGACCTGAGAACACTTCAGCAAGAACTTGCAATGCCATTATATCTGTTATTTACTAGGTTGTATAAATATGGGGAGATTCCTCAAGATTGGCGACAAGTGCTTATTAAACCTGTCTTTAAGGGAAAGGGGAGTAGGACAAACCCAAAGTCATACATACCCTAAAGTCTACTTTCATGTTTTGGAAAAATAATAATGAAGGTAATATTGGATATGTTATTGTCAGAATTGGAAAGGTTGGGACTTGAAACCATATATCAGCATGCATATGTTGAAAACAGATCTATTACAACATGTAACATGATGTTCTATAACAACCTAATAACAGCTATGATTCAAAATTTGTATGGTGATGTAATTTATATAAATTTAACTTCAGCATTTGATAGAGTCATACACAAAACATTGATCAATAAGGAAGAACAACTTGGTATTTATGTATTATTAATAAGATGGATAACTGCACGTCTTACAAATAGGACATGGGAAGTATCGTGCAGCAATTGGAAAGATGGAATTCTTGGTTACAGTCATTGTCACACAGGGCTACTTGTATAGATTGTATCTTACAGATCTATCTTTTTCATCTGAGGCATTCTAAAGTCTGCATGCAAGTGACCTGAAATTGGGTAAGTTGATTACATGTGTTAGAGATAGGAAATATCTGCAAAAGAACTTGACTGAAATGACTGTTTGGGCACAGGAGAATAATATGCTGATAAATAACATCAAAAACTAAGCATATGGGATTTGGGAGACATAAATTGAAAGATGAATATTTAATACAGCACACAGTGATTGAAAATGTAGATTCATTTAAGGATCTTGTTATATGGGTAGACGTAGCTCTGAGTTTTCCTAATCATATCAACCAATTGGTTAATAATTGCTATAGAACAGTAGGTTATATAAAAATATTTATAAAGTCTAGGAAATCAGAAATGATGAAGTTATTGTTTGTTAGTTACATTATACCAAACTTCAATATGGGATAACAATATGGAAATCTTATAAGAAAACAAACATGAGTAAACTAGAAAGAGCACAGTGGAAATATACCAAGGGCATCCATGGATGTAAAAATTTTAAGTATTATGAAAGACTAAAATATTTGAACTTGTATAGTGTTTCAGACAGATATTTAAGAGAATACATTGTTCAGGTATATAGGGTATTTAGAGACAGCTGTCTCTGGGAATATTTGTGGTTATCAAAAAGTAATAGAGAATCTTCAGACAACCTATGTAGAAGATTCTATAGGAATGAGATGTGTACTAATTGGTTCTCTGACAGACCAGCTGATTCATGCAATAGACTAACAAATTACATTATAGCAATCATTAGTTAAAGATATTTTTTTAAGAACAGCCGGGACACTTATTATGGGAACAACTGTTTTGGTATATTGGTAGGCTAGAACAGCTTTAATGCCCATGCTTGAAATGTTTGTATGTATGTATATATGTATGCAATATGAGAAATAAATATGTACACCTTTGCCACTTCCAGATATGATGGGAAGGCATTAATGCATCATATAATCAATCACCATAGCATGATGTGACAAATAGAATCATATATTGGACTACACCATATCAGATATAGGCTTTCAAAATTAATAATAGCATTTGCAAACATGTGTTGTTAATTTCATGCAGTATTGCAGTTAATATCTTAAAATACTATCATGTAAAAAAATCAAATGCCTGTTTCTAGGTACTGAACACACACACACACACACACACACACAATTAAGCTGATGTACTTATTGCCTAATGCAATAACCAAAAGCTATTGGAGCAAATATGTATATTTGATATAGAAGTTGAGGTCTGTCTGCTCAAGATGATATGGAGTGATGGACTGAAAATATTTATCTGCCTTGTATTCAGAAATGATAAATACTTGCCCCGTGCCTCTCTTAGGTGAGTTAGTCTATCCTGATGCACCTCACAGTTTTCGGTTATCTCTGCTGCAGATGTACAATACAGAAAAGAAAAAATATATATACGACTGCATAATAAAAACAGGTGTTGGCTTGCTAATTAATGCCAAATCATAGACAGGTGATGTGTTAGTATGCTTACACAACTGAGGGGTGTTTTCAGTCTTAAAGTCATCCACCCATCAGCTAAGGAGGTCTATCTTTTGCCACTTCATGTCACTGTAGTGATGATGACATTGCTTCCCAGTGTGTGAGATGCCACTTGCAGTGGAGAAAGCCTTGGTCAAGCTAGTCCAAGCCTCAGCCTTATACTGAGACCTAGTATAATCCCCTGCAGCAGCCTCAGACTGTAGTGCTTCATGAGACGTACCACAAAAATCCAGGACTGTTCAACACCACACTTTTCTACTGTAAATGGAACACCATCCCTAGAGACACCAGACATGTCTGCAGAAGTCAAGCTGGAAATATGTGTCTGAACTGGTACCTAATTCAAATCTCACATATAAGAACTTGTGTGCAAAGACACACAGCCTTGGCAGCTACATTTGTGCAATTGAATGCACAACAATGGTTTGGCAGACACATTGACACTGATTACATCACAAATCTCAGAAGGTGTGAAATATATAGTCACTTTTGGCCTTGTGTAATACTCAAATTATTGAAGTGTTCTAATGCTAAACATCGAAATGCTTTATGGTGTTTGTTACAATCACAGTTAGTTGGAGGAAAAATAGTATGACTTGTGACATACTGGGCTGTTGGGGCTCACACATTAGTAAGATTAAGCAGTGCCACCTGGGAATCAAACCCATGAAAAAAGGATAACATGGTAAACTTTGCTTATTAGCTGTCAATGCCACAGGATAACTTACTTTTTAAGATGATAATTAGAGATATACTAATTTAAGAATGAATGGAGATATACTTCAGATATGCTTGTATGTCTGTGACTTTACTTATTTATGGGACTGCATTTCTATGTAAAAGGCAGTATTTCTGCTTGTAAATATAGTTCAAATGCATCCAGCTGCATAACATGAGTAATATATGGTGGGTTAGGTTATCTATATACTTCACAAGACAAATAGTCATAAACAAATATTTATGATATGTGACAACTCATAATAATGATAACAAAAATATTGTGGACATCATACCCATGAGTGTGCTTTCGACATTAAATATCAGCATTGTCATGTTTAATATAATTTACACACATTATACTGGGCTTCTGTAGCAAGCAGTAATTATATATTTGTTGAAATAAACATAGTTATGATACTCATTTGCATTTAGTCCTAATCAAACTTTTGTGACAAATGGCATTCTGACTCACTCTGTAAAATTATCAGTAAACTGGATTCAAACCCATCAGTTGTCCTCTTCCTTTAAGCTCACTACACGTATATCTTGCTCCACAAAGAAAGTTACTTCAGAGGTGCATTTTATTCACTGAGTGCTATCCAGAGTGCTGATAGATGTGCACCAGTGCCAAGATCATTTGCACTACTAAAGGCAACCAAAATTAAAATTTTCACTTTTCCCTTAGGAATTGAACTGTGTTTGTGCACTACCAAGCAGAGAGCAAATGCAAAAGACATTGAAAAATAGGAAATATTGAAAGGAAAATGTAATCAATCAAATGATATACCTAACAATGACCAGAGCAAGAAGTGCATTACAGTGACACATTCATCCTTCTCACATCTCCTTGTCACATCAGAACTTTAATTTCTAACATACATTACCAGCATTTTAGATAATACCAAATAATGGGAAAGGGGACAGACAATAGTTCACATGTTAGGAATACTAAGAAGAGCTGAGCTTCATACTATAACATAACGATGCAACAAAATGTGTGTCAATATGTATTCACCCCCTCCTCTGTAAAATTATCAATAACCTGCATTTAAATGCTGCATCACCTCTTCTCTGTCTCTAAGCTCACTGCACTTACACCTTGTGCTACAGAGAAAGTTAGCTGACAGGTGCATTTTCTTTACTGAGCGGAAGTGCTGACAGCCCTTCACCAGTGCCAGGCTTGTTTGCAGTACAAAAGGTGACCCAAATTTAATTTTTCACTTTTTTCCTTAGGAAGTGAACTCTTGTTCACTTCTAGAGACCTCTTCCAGTACAGAGTGTGCAATGCCAAAATGCGTTCAAAGCATGAAGAGAAAAAAAGGAAACATTATGAAATGAGTAGTTAAAATGTAAATTACTGATGCTTCCTTGACTTTGCTGTCTTGCAACATAAACATATGCTCTTTAAACATCTGTATGTTCAGACAAACAGAACCTTCTCTGGATAGGAACTACATCACACCGGGACATTCACAACACAGAGTTGAGATTATTATACTCTGAAGAACAAAAACAAGGTTGCATATGCTCAAGATGCAATATAGTATCAATTGACATTACAGTGCAACTGAAAAAGTTCTGAAAGTTGTCCTTTGTAATTTGCACTTAGGTGTGTGAATGAACAGGATATTGGCAATAGTTAAGGTAATCTTTTCTCACACAATGTAAAATGAAAATTTGCAACACTGCAGCTCTTTTCTTCTCTTAATTTTCTGAGCTTCATTCCCTTATCTATGTTTCTCTAACAAGACTACAATGTGCTTTGCCTTGCTTTTCATACCTGTTTTATTGAGTACTGTACTTCTTTAGATGTGCAGACAAATTTTACTCAGTGGCACAAAGTGTCATCATAAAAATGTATACATGTGTTAGGGACATTGCTCTCCTAAGTTAGCCAATATACTGATAGACTTTCTTGTAAGTCTCTGTTCCCTGACACACATTCTGTGAATGTACATCAAAGCGGACTGACTATGAAATCCTGATTGTTCCTGCAATCAGACTAATCATTCACACTTGCAAGCCCTTAGCAAGTAACACTTCTCAGTCCTCATTCTTGCACTGCATACTTATGTGCCCTGCACTTATTACAGATTGTGGAATTCATGAATGATAATTAGTTCACACATCATTTGCATGTTTACAGTGCTAAGTGAGCTGAATATGTACTATGTAAAGATAATTGTGTAGGCAAGGAACTTGCATCATAGTAGAGAGAATATTGGAGCTCGAGAGCTTGATACTGACATTTGCTTTCAAAACGTGTTTCTAGTTGAACAAATGACTTGCTGCAAAAACATGTTGCTGTATTTTTTTTTACAGATTGATGCATTTTAACTTTATTGATGTATTGCATTTCACAATACACATATTGGTTTACTGTCTGTATTATCTTCAGTAGCTGTTAGTATAGCCATGTACATCAGTTATTTCCAAAAGAATGCTACCTGACATTTCATGGAAAGTTTTATCTGGGAATCTGACCAGTTAGTGCAGAAGAGTGTTGTATTACTTATTAACAAGGTCAGGGCTTGTTTGCATTATTAGCCCACAAATTTGTATTATGCCTGTGATGTGTACCTGGCTGCCCTCCATGGAAGTGGATATCCCACAAACATTTTAGCCATTTTTCCTAGTTGAAAGATATACATTATGTTTGTAAATGCTGCAATGTACTACATAATTAGATAAATAGTTGTCCTCCTGACATACTTTGTATAATTATTTCTCATTTCCTTTCTTTGTTTGCTGGGTAAGGGAATCTGTATTTAGTTATTGGTAATCATATGGAGCCTTACTTTTTTATTCATTTTGTGCATGATGGATGGATACATTCATATACATTTGTTTTGTTAACAATCATTTTTGGGATACTTATGTATTTTTTTCCCTTTTATGTTTCCTCCAATACAGGGCTATTGCACATAGGACATCTCTACCCTGTAAACAACCATACTGTGATGCTGAGAATGAAGTGATCGTTCAGGCATTACATCACCACAGGTCATTCCTCTAAGAGAGAGGCAGAGATAACAAGTCCTTCTGTGATCATATCTGGGAGCAGGATGTCAATGACATCAATGTGGTAGGATGTCATGGATTCACTTATTCAAAAATAAGACATACTGCCATGCAATTGACCAGGAACACATGGCTGTGAGGGGTAGTCCTGCTAGCAAACCAGTACATATGTGTGTATGTATAGATAAGTAGATAAGCAGATAGTTAGATAAAAACCCAGCAAGAAGGATGTAATGGAAGAGACACTGAGGGAGAGAGAGAGAGAGAGAGAGAGAAGGAGGATGAGACAACCGGACAATAAACTTTTGTATGAGATGCGTCTCATTCTGCAGATGTTAAGGGGATGTTTTCTGCTTCTTTTTTCATTTGCATTGTGATGTTTATCATCCATGTTTCACCTCCCTTTCTTATACATAAGCACATCTAGATAGCATTTTGCATGACCACCTGCACATCATAAGCACACCTTTTGTATTTTTATTAATGTAGATAAGGTAGATATATGTCTAACTGAAAGTATTTTTTCATTGCATTAACATGTTTTTGATATATATTTTTATAGAACATAAATTTGATCAGTTTGTATTCTATTTCTCTCTTTGTTGTGTTGCTTACTTGTTATCATAGGGGACCCTGCCAGTGGCATTATGGAACTCCTATCACCTAATATCAGAGTATCAGTAGCCTCTGATGATGACAGCAGCAATGAAGAGGTACAGTCTGAGGTACATAGGGTCAGCCTCCAACATCCCCTGCCCCTATTTTGGACACATTCAGTATGCTTATGCACACTCATGACACAGAGACCTCATACATAGGACAGGTTGAGGGTGACACAGTTGATCAGGGTAGTGAGGTTACTTCATTTACAGAACTGGTTGATTCTGTCCATAGCAATTGTGATGGCAAAGTGCAACACAGGCAAGTTGGTAGACATGCTCAGAGAGGCCTACTGTCCACCCTCCTTCTGATGTTGGTGTGTCAGTAAGTGCCACGTGATATATGTGTAAGATCATCACAGAGGCACATGGGCCTTAGAAGAGAGAGAGTTTGAGTACTAAACTTTGTGCATTCTGACATGTGGGACCGCCTGAAACATGTGAATGATTCCTTGTACAGGAGGAATGACACACTAGATCGAGCAGAATATGTAATGGAACATCTGTTGGGGGAACAGCAGCATCCACGTGGCTGGAGAGCTGCTACATTGTCCACTGTTAGCTGATGTGGCTGTGCAAGATCTGTGCAAAACTAGACTTCTTCTCATTGCTCTTCTGAGTGCTCATCAGTGATTCTGGTGTCCACATCCAGATCTGGTAGGTGAAGTAGTCATGATTCAAGACATAGTTGTGATGACAGCTCATTCAGCAGACATCACTCATGTCCAGGTAGCACCTCATCTTCTAACCAGGGCCATAGAACTAGCAGTACAACTCCTGACAGAGGTAGTTTTCATGTTTGGGGGAAACAATACTGCACTAACTAGTCTACCTTGCACGACTCACACCTAAGATGCCAGGACATAGTGCTGGCACAGAGCTTGATTGGGTTCATGCAGACACACATTTCAACTAAAACTTCCCCATACCACTTCTCTCTCTCACACACACACACACACGCACACACGCACACACGCACACACACACACACACACACACACACACACACACACACACACACACACACACATTATTTAAACAGTACTGTTGACTGCTATACATGTCTTGCTACTGGTCCTGAAAATCAGATACTTTGTGAATAGATTTTTGTTTTACTTGCACACACATTACTTTGGTGTCAAGTTTGCCCTTGTAGCTACTCCTTCCCTCCCCAGTGTAAGTGATGATGACTGTGCCCTGCCCTTTGCACATTTCTTTTTGACTTCAAGTTGCATATATGTCTGATGCACAGAGTGGATAGCTAATGCTTGCTTACTTAGAAGCTTGTTTTAATGTGAATGCATTGCAGAAGAAATATTTTTATTTTTCATTCATACTTGTGAATGCAGTGGTGCAGCGGTTAGCGTTGTCGCCTCACAGCAAGAGGTTCGCTGGCTCAATTCATGGCTGGAGCACCTTCTGTGTCGAGTCTGCATGTCCTCCCCATGGTCGAGTGACATTTAAAGACATGCAGGTAGGTGCATGCGTGATTCGGTGTGCCTTCTTTGAAGACTGGGCATCGGGCTGGTACCTCGGCACCATAAAAATCTACTGCCAATCATTAGTGGACCGGTGTTCCACTGTGGTGACCCCTAACCAGGAAAAGCAGAAAGACATTAGTACTTGTGAATGTTTGCTTTTGTAATTGTTGACCCTCATTGTATTTCTGTTAGTATTCTTAGTAATAAAGTCAAAGTAGATATTTAACTATTTCTTATTAGTATACTTGCACATATGATACTACCATTGACCTACTCACTGGTTTATATACAGTGGTCAACTGATATGCTTGATGCACAGTACTGGGAAAAATCCACAGTGGAATATTGCAAGCATCAGTTATAAGCTACACCTTGGACATGTTCCAGCTTAGGGACATATAAGAATTTGCATATGAGAGTAATCAGTTATATATATATATATATATATATATATATATATATATATATATATATATATATATATATATATATATATATATATATATATATATATATATATATATATATATATATACCTAGCCTGCATCCCCCACTAGATGCCCTTGTAGAATGTCACCCCTAGCAAACTTTGTGTATAGTTTACAGGTATGCCATATGTAGGAGTCATGAGAACTGCCTGGGTTACCTGCACAGACACTGTAGATGATCCCTTGAGCATTACAGACAACCTGGCAGTTTACAGAGTGGTATCCTTTCCTGTTAATGTACCTCTTTCCCAGTTCACAAGGTGGGATTTTTATTTGTATGCGTCTACAAGCTTTAGCTCCCAAAACTCCAGGGAAGTGTAGTATTGCATACAACTCCTGCATGGTTCTTGCCCTCTCTGGGGTGCATGGAAACAGATATGCTCCCTTACATGTTGTAGTACTGCATTTAGAAACTGATGTAATATTCTAGAAACTGAGGCTTGTGATACATCTAATATATCTTCTCCAAAATGCTGTGAACAGGATACCACAAGGTCAAGAGTCAGTGTTGCACAAACTAAAGATTTATTTAATCACAAGTTAGGTGTTTCTGTCTTCAAAATGTCAGAGTTCGTCAGAACTATTAAACCAAACCTTGTCATCTCTATTTAAAACTAAAATCTCCCTACAAGTGACAAAAAAAAAATACCAGTCTAATCCACCAATTAATCAACAATTGAATAAAACCCATTAGTTAGGCAAATGGGTAAATCAAAATTGCTTACACACACACACACACACACACACACACACACACACACACACACACACACACACACACAATGGTTTGCTCTATACAAACACACAATATATTTTATATAAAAAATAAAGCATGCTTACCAAATACATAAATACCAAATATAAACATATATATATATGTGTGTGTGTGTGTGTGTGTGTGTGTGTGTGTGTGTGTGTGTGTGTGTGTAAAATAATTTGATTAGTATTAACTAATGTTAGTGTAACATGATAATCAGCTAAACAACCAGAGAGATGAGTATACTATTTCATTTTCTAGTGTGTTGAAGATCCGGGCAGCCAAGTTATAATATACACCTCTTTGGGTCGTCATAAGTTTCACATCCTCCCTTTTACTTAAATATCATCTACAATTGCTCTCACAACTGACACAGTTCTTGACATCTCTTCCCTGATATACCATATATACTTTCTTCCACAATATCCCTAATCCTTCTTTCCAGTCTCCTCTGTATTATTCTCATAAAATTATATAATCTGTGCTATTTAGTGTGGTGGGTCTCCATTTCTTTTTTATTTCTTTCTTGTCACCTTTTTTCCATATAAATTTTAATATGCCACTATATAACACTTCATAAACAAACCATTCCTTCAACTAGTCATTTAGTACATTTACACAATGCTCTATTTGCCAATCCATGAACTTCTTGCACATTCCATACCCTATACTGTCGGGGTCTGATACTGAATCTGCATTTACATTCATCCAATTCACTAATAATAATTTATTTCTCAAATTCTTCTTTAACTTGTTCTGGATTTTTTTTTTTATTTTCATTTTTCTCTTATTTTCCACATGCTCAATACTCATAATTTGCTCTTGTGTTCTTTTAACCTCTCCCATTACATTTGTCATTTCCCTCATTATACTAGTATCCTCCTTTATGCTTTTACCCAAATACACAGATGCCTCCTCCCTTCTCCCTTGTAATTATCTCTGCCTAGACAGTAACACCTTATGTTTTTCCTATATTTTTTTATATATTGCTTTTTTCCATATCATAAAACTCTTTTCTATTAGTCTCTAAATTGTCTAATACATTCCTATACATTTTCCCATACTTCACATTCTGTTTCTTTCTTACATCATCCTGCTACTGAAAACAAAACACTTTTTATACTTCTTTTTAAAGACAATTCAGCATTCATAACTATTTTATAGAAGTCTTTCGTGGCTATATGGTCCTTCCATAACTGTAATATTTACCCACTCTTCAGTTTCATTCCACAGTTTATAATTTATTCTTTTTATTCCTTTTCCTGTTTTAATATAGTCTCCTTTTTCCATCACCTCCATCCATACTGCTAAATGGCCTGAAAAACCCATCACAACTGTCTCACTATCTGCTACCCCCAAGCCTTGTAATAATACAAATTATACCATGACCCCCCCCAAAACGTGCATGCTGATTGGCCAGCGTGCACATTGTAAATCGAGTTATACTAATGGAAAAAGGTCCAGTCGCCCGGACTTTTTTCCATTAGTATAACTCTACTTTTAAAACACTGTCTCGCTATGTTAAATGGGTTTAACATAGCGAGGCAGCTTTAAAATAAGCAACGGAGATCTCCGTTGCTTATTTTAAAGCTGTCTCGCTATGCTAAGCCCATTTAACATAGCGAGACACAAAAAAGCAACGGAGAAAGCAAGATCTCCATTGCTTTTTTTACTGTTTTGCTATGTTAAATGGGTTTAACATAGCGAGACAGGTTATTTTAAAACTGTCTCGCTATGTTAAACCCATTTAACATAGCGGCAATAAAAAAGCAACGGAGATCTTGCTTTCTCTGCTGCTCACAGCTCTGATGTACTGCGCGGCGCAGTACATCAGAACTGCCGCGGATGCCAGACATCTGCAGAAGGGCAGTAAACAGGCATTATACTATGCCATTATTTAAGAAAAGTAATAGTTTCTTTTCTTAAATAATGTCATGGTATAATAGCAATAACCGACTTCTGGGTGTGGGTAATGCTGTATTTATCCACGGTTGGCTTTGTTTGGTCCCTCGGGCTTCGCCCTCGGGACCAAACCACGCCAACCGTGGGTAAATCCAGCATTACCCACACCCAGGCATGGGTTATTGCTATAATAATCAATTTTGGATCCAAGTGCCCCTTCTATAAGTCTATTGACTTTTGTTCCACCCAGCTAATTTACTGCATTCTATCACTTTCTGTATTTTTTTTACATCTTTCCCTTTCTTTTTACATTTTCTTCTTAAAATCACAAAGTCCCCAGCAATTATAAATTTCTTGTTAACCACCACATAGTTAAATATTTGTTGAAACAGATTATCTCTTTCCTTCTAGTTATAGATGCACATAATCCTACAATTCTGTAACATGTTCTCTCCACCTCATATCCACAACAGTTAACCCTTCCATTTGTACCAATGTTATATCTAGTATTTTCACTGTTTTTTACACAACACAGCCATTCAAGAACAATGTTCACTTCCTAAGTTCCATATTATATTTCCACCAAACAATATTTCTGGTTGAAGTCTTTCTTCGGTAATCAGGAATCTTACATCCTCTAACAGAATAACATCCATATCATATTTAGCCCACCATTCCAGTATCCTTATAATTCTTACATTGATCCTAATATTTTTCATATTTGCTGAAAGTACTCTAAAATTCTTGCTTTTCCTTCTTTTTAAATTTAGGGGAATAGTTTTAAATTCTCATTTTCTTAGTTTTACACTTTCCCCAATTGAATATTTTCCTGGGTTTCTGTACAAATAATCCATGATCCTCAAAATCTGATTTTCCACTGGTTAGAACTTCAAAAAAAAAATATTAGTATCAATCCCTTCTCCTGGCCACTCTTCCTGCATGCACTCTGTCTCCTCATTTACCCTCTCTCTCTCTCTCTATATATATATATGGGTCTATCTGAGTTCATCGACATGTTAAAATGTCGAAAACGAATTAACCGACACGAGAATGTCGAAAGTCACGTCACCGATGCCAGAAGATCGACGAGGCAGAAGACCGACGGAAGAAGACACCGACGCTGAGAAGCTGCGATGGGGAAAGGATATGTAAGTCTGCGGTAGTGACGGACGATAGGGTGCGAGTAAGGTAAGTGTGCGATGCTGGTGTTTAGTAGGGGTAGGGGTGGGATAAGTGAGTTAGGGCGCGGGTTAGGTGAGTGTGCGAGTAAGGTAAGTGTGCGATGTTGGTGTTTTGTAGGGGTAGGGGTGGGATAAGTGAGTTAGGGTTAGGGCGCGGGTTAGGTGAGTGTCCTAGTAAGGTAAGTGTGCGATGCTGGTGTTTTGTAGGGGTAGGGGTGGGATAAGTGAATTAGGGTTAGGGGCGGGTTAGGTGAGTGTGCGAGTAAGGTAAGTGTGCGATGTTGGTGTTTTGTAGGGGTAGGGGTGGGATAAGTGAGTTAGGGTTAGGGCGCGGGTTAGGTGAGTGTGCGATAGTGACGGACCTTAGGGTAAGTGTTTGGGTCAGGGTTGTGGATAGTTGTGTATGTATGGGTTAGTGTTTGTTTGTAAGGATTTTGGTGTGCTTGTGTTGTGTGTGTGAGTGTTGGATAGGGGATGTGTTTTGTTTGTTGGTATGTTGTGTCGGGTGTATGCGATGTCGTGTTTGTGAACTGTCGATCTTCTGGCGTCGGTTATATGAGTTTCGCTGTTTTGGTGTCGGTTATTTCGTTTTCGGTATTTTAAAATGTCGATGAACTCAGATAGATCCATATATATATATATATATATATATATATATATATATATACATTTGTCTTCCTTTCCCCTTTTATTTCATTGTTTACTATTTGATATTAACAATACATCCAAAAGTGTCCCTTTTTTACACAACCTGCATTCAGGCACACACTTTCTTGTTGTATGTCTTTTCTCACCACTCTGGTTACATTGTATCTTGTCACAAGCCACAATCACTAATTAAATGAGAATGATGGCCAGCATATCTTAATGTCCCTCTATGGCCAGCCACAAAAATAACACTTTGCAAGTGTTTCAACATGTTTTTTTTTCACATTTCAAAACAGCTTCCAACCTCCACACTCCATTCCATAAGTTCTTCTCATCTGCAACTTTCACAATATTATCAACAGTTTTACATACACCCTGCATGCATCTTTTATAACATCTTCTTCTTCCAGTTCATCAGTTCTAAACCACAAAGTAACATTTTTTTTAACATTTAAGTTCCTTTAAGAAAACAAATAAATTGTCCATGGATAAATGTCCTTTTTGTTACACATTTCCAGAAATGTCATCATCAGTCCATCAGTTTCAAATGTTATGTCACAAAAAGTCTCTGTCCTAATATATATGAAAGACCAAATTTCTTGAGCTTTAAAACCCAGAACTGTTACCAAATTGTCCCATACATAATATATGTCTATTATAGTGTGTTTTTTGTTGTTCTTTTTCTCACAGCTGGTCTTCTTTTCTTCTTAAAAATAGTTTTACTCGCAGCTTGTTGTTGCTGCTCCTTTTTTTTTTGCCTGCTGTCACTGGTTACTGCATTATCTGCTGCCACAAAACCGGACTTCTTCTCACAGTCTGTTGCTGCTGCTCTTTTACTTTCCATCACTGCTACATAAGTTTTAACTGCTCCATTTTCTGCTGCCACATCATCTGGTTCCTTTTCCACATTACCATCCTCAATACTTCCAAAAAAGGTATCTGCTATCTCACACCAAGAAACAGCAGAACTGTCTCCTGGATCATCCAGATTGATTATTTTTAACAGAACATCATCTGCAAATGCTACTGATAACAGTTCTGTTATCTGCACCACTTCATTAGGCTCCCTTATTTCCTTCTCCATGGAGACAGCTAAATGCTACTCATTTGTAACCTCCAGAAACACACAAATCTTTGTTTATATTCCAAAGCTCCATATCAAGCAAATTTTTCTCCAAAGTCTCACTTTCCACCTAAAACTCTCCATAGCTTTTATTTCCTCCTCCAAATGCTGCTCCCTCTTCCTTGCTGCTGTAGGAGTTCTCTGGTGCCATCTAGCAACTCCAAAGGATATGGGATGTTCCTCAGTGCCCTTTTCAAATTTTCCCTAGTTATGTAAATACCACCTTAGTCTCCCAGGAAAAGAGGCCATTAGCTTAGTGGCACTAACCTGGTCAACAAAAGATGAATAAAAATAAATAAATATAGAACAGCAGCTTCTGTTAAAAGGGATAATTAGTAAGGCACATATAATATTGCATGATAACTATAAGAATTAATCCAAGGAAAAAAGCTAAAAATAAAATACAAATAAATGAATCAATCAGGGGGAGTTTAGAAAGTATTGGAAAGACAGACTAGAAAGGTGGTTTACAAGGGAACATTGGGGCAACATCTGTATAGCTCCCAAGTATAAAACAAAGTCCAGAAGATTTAGAATTTTTTTGTTTGGAAGTGTTTTCATAGGTATTTTTATATCCCAATCAGACTTCAGAGAATTTTTCCTTGGGTGAATAATAAATACTGGTGGTGGGATGGAAATGACAGACATAACTGGGAACATGTTATGTGGGAGTATAATGAGTTGGCATAGTTTAAAAATTCACAACAGGGTACTTTGCCAGACATGTAGGGGAGCAAATGGCTGTAAATAAGGAAATTATTCTTCTGAAGTGTGACACATGATCTGAATTGCGTGCACATAATAAGGCCTTACTAAGTTTAATGCTATCGACTGCCAAAAAAGTAATTACTAGAAAATGGAAATCAAAGTCTAAACCAACTGTAAATGAAGTTCTGAATATTATAAAAGCGATAAAAGAACTGGAGGTGATATCTTTAAAAATGGGAATGAACAAATTATATAGAAATACATGGAATCTGAGGGAACAATAAATGCATGTGTGATGCCCCTGCACTGGCCCAGTAATCAAGGAGCCTCAGTCCTAACCACTGGCAAAAGCTAGACGTAAACATTGGGAGGATGACAAGGTTCCCTATTACCAGATCACAGACTCAGTTTGTCGAATGTGTCTTGATCAAACCGAAAACAGCGAAAAGGCAAAATAGTGAAGCAGCTGAAAGAATTCGCTTGGCCACTTTCGTTACTTTGCCATTTTCTGCACTGTAGTGCGATCTTGGAGTTGGTATATTTAAGTAGGGGGATGTGGGGGACGAATCCCTCCCGCATTATGTAATGTTTTAAAGTTTTTTTTTTTTTTTTATTTCAGAACAGCGATTTTTTCCCTTGGAAAAAAATCACTGTTCTGAGGTTTCAACATTGTAAGCTTTCGCTTACATGGGGTTGATTATTTATATTTTGCTTCTGTAAGCGTGCGATAAAATAATATAAACCCGATTACAAGTACACACACAGTAAAGTGAAATTTCCTTTAAGAGCACACAGAGACAACAGTCAGTCTGGGGCTGATTTCTCCCTCTTTCTCCAGATCCCCAGTAAGACTCCCCACTGGCACAGCTATAGGGTTGAGATCTCAGCTGAGTGACCAAACCTAAACCTGCAGCACCTTCTCTGTCCAACCAGTGCTTGGTGCCCCTGCCCAAGTAGCTGACACACACACTCTTTGAGGTTTGATTTATATACAAACACACACACACACACACTCCAGGGAAAGGCTGGCACAGGTTTACTAGCTATGCCCCTTTCTGCCCAGGCATTAAGATAGTTATCACTGCCACCAACCACTCTTATCAGCTGCTTTTAAGGCCCTTATAAAGGGTGTCCAATCCTACTGTGTAATGTTACTATTAATCCAAATGGTAGTCTGACTAAGAGCAAGGCTATTTAGGAGTGGCCTGTACAGTGCCACCAAATACATATGAAAGTACTCTCAGGGCTTAAATATGCCTCACAGTTATCAGCCACAAAGACAGGTTTAAATATATTTAATAATAAAAGAACAAGACAATACCCAGTCAATCAACACAGTAACTTCAGAGTTCAAAATCACAGGAAATAGTTTGGGAGGACAGTCTCAAATAAATACAGAAAACATCTAAACTAATCTTTACTATATTCCTATCTATATCTAAGAGAGATACTATGGCGCCTAAGTGATACTTACAGACAACACACAGGCAGAAGTGCTGAGTGGATGTTTCTAGGTCTAAGACAAGATACAAAATGCCCAGTCTCTCTCTGAGAGAGTTCCCAAATTAATATCAAACATTACTGCTGGGCCAGCTTGGATGGCATCACTCTTTCTCACCTGACTTCAGTTCCCAGGCTAAAACAGAAATTAAGAATTTTAATATCTCTCTGTTAAAAATACATATCCCTCAGATGTTTGCTCAGAACTGTGTAGCTGCTGGAAATCATAAAGCAATCAAATGCTTTACATTTTAAACCCAGTAATTACTTTTCTTTCCAGACAATAGAAAAACTTATAGCTTTAGACATAGTGTCTGCTTGCTGCATTGAAACTAACTTTAATACCACATCATAAAGCACATAATTTCAACTTATTTTCTTGAAGTTTTGTAAGTTAATCTTCTATGTTCCAGCAGGGTATGCTGTGGTTACATTCTTGAAGCTCAGTACATAACATACAGTTCTGTATAAATCATATCCATCTTCACAAATGACATAGAATTATTTACAAAATTCCAGATAGCTGGGCTGGCATTATCACATTTCTTCCCCCTAAAAACTCAAGCTAGTTTTTCAAGTGACCCTTGAGAAACGTTGCTTGAGAGGGTTAAGCCTATCTGGGAATACCTTACTCCCCATTCCCTGTCTTGAAAGCCCATCTGGCAGTGGTAACCCCACTGCAGTGCTGCACTACCATATCATATGCTTGCAACCCTAGGCTCCACCTTAGTAACTTGGCATTTTGCTGGCTGACTCGATGTAGTCATGTTAAGAGATTGTGGTCTGCAACTACAGTGAATTTCCTTCCATACAGATAAGGCTGATGTTTCCGCAGTGCCCATACTATGGCTAGACATTCCTTTTCTACAGCTGCATACCATTCCTCCCTGGGTTGGATCCTATGACTGAGCTATACCACTGGGTGCTCTTCTCACTTTGAGGAAACCTGGCTAATTACAGCCCCCATCTCATTGTTTGAAGCATACACCTGCACAACATATGCTGTAATCTGGACTGGCTAAAACAGGGGGTCCTCCCAAAGCTCCTTTAAGCTTCTGGAATGTCTGCTCACATGCTGTGGTCCACACTATCTTATCTGGCCTGTTGTTCCTTGTCAGGTCTGTGAGGGGAGCAGCTATGGTACTATCATTGGGGACAGACTTTCTGTAGTGCCTTACTGTCACTAAGAATGCCCTCACCTGCTCTTTGGTAACAGGGGCAGGCCATGCCTGAATGGCTTCGACTTTGGCAGGTTCTGGCCTGAACTTAGCACACCCCACTCTTTGTCTCAAGTAGGAGACCTCTGCCATACCCACCTGCCATTTGCTGGGATTAATGGTCAACCCAGCCCTCTGTAGTCTGCCCAGCACCTCCCTGACATGCTGAAAGTGCTCTTGCAGGGAATGGCTGTAGATGGTAATATCATCTAGGTAAGCAAGGGCAGAATCTCCTGCTCCTGCTAGGATACAAGCTAACAGACTCTGGAAAGTCATTGGGGCATTTTTCATCCCCAAAGGCATCTTTGTGAACTTATACAAGCCAAAAGGAGTCACAAAGGCTGACCTCTCCCTAACACTGGGAGTCAAGAGAACCTGCCAGTAACCCTTGGTAAACTCAATAGTGGTAAAATACTTAGCCCCACCCAGCTACTCTACGGCTTCATCTGTCCTAGGTATGGGGTAAGCATCCACAAAGAACCTGGTACTGCCATCCTTCTTTGGTACCAGCACCACTGGGGAGGCCCATGGACTTCTGGATCCGGTACTGCCATCCTTCTTTGGTACCAGCACCACTGGGGAGGCCCAGGGACTGCTGGATCCTGGATTACCCCTAGTTCCAACATTTCCTGTATCTCCCCCCTGGAATTTGTTTGACTCTCTCAGGCACCCTATAAGGGGCCTGCTTAATAGGCCCTTGGGGTCCTGTATCCACATGGTGTTGCACCAGGTGGGTGCACCCTGGTTTCCCAGTGAACATGTCCCTAAACTCCTGTAACATTGCTTGGATTTCTGGAACCTGGGAAGGGGATAACTGCTGGGACATTGCTACCCCTTCCACTGAGATGTCAGTTAGAGTCTCACTGAGGAGATCAGTCAGCAGATCCCCCTCAGCCTCCTCCTGCCATCCACTGTAAATACTCAGCAGAAGGGCCTCCCTATCATGGTAAGGTTTCATCATGTTAACATGGTACAACTTGTGCCCCTGCCTCCTGCCTAGTAGTTCTACAATGTAGTTAACATTAATGACCTTCCTTACCACCTTGTAGGGTCCCTCCCAAGCTGCCTTTAGTTTGTTGTGTCTGACAGGAATGAGAACCATTACATGCTGCCCTACAGCATACTCTCTAGCTTGAGCATTCCTGTCATACCAGACCTTTTTCTGCTGTTGGTCTTCTGCCAGGTTCTCCTAGGCCAAGCCCATGAGTTCCTTGAGCATTGTCCTGAGGTTAAGGACATATGCCACAACAGACTCCTTGTGGGATTCACACTCACCCTCCCACTCATCTCAAATCAAATCTAGAGGTCTCCTTACCCTATGCCCATACAGCAACTCAAAGGGTGAAAAAAACTGTGGATTCCTGGGAAACTTCTCTGTAAACAAACAACAGATGGGAAAATATCTGTCCTACTCTCTGTTAAACTGGTCTGCAAATGCCCATAGCATGGACTTGAGTGTGCAGTTTAATTTCTCAACAAGACATTAGTCTGGGGATGGTAGGGGTGATCTTTAAGTGCTTCACCCTACAGTACTTCCACAGACAAGCCAGCAGGTCTGATGTGAAATTGGCAGCTCTGTCAATCAGTATTTCTTTTGGGAAACCTACCCTGCTGAATATCTCTAATAAAGCATTTGCCACCTTTTCTGCCTCAGTGAGGACAGAGCCACCACTTCAGGGTATCTGGTAGTATAATCTACTACCACTAGGATATACTTTTTCCCTGTGGAACTTGGGGTACTCAGAGGCCCCACAATATCCATAGCTACCCTCTGAAATGGCTCCTCAATCACAGGCAAAGGCATCAAAGGGGATTTCACCTTGTCCCCTGTCTTGCCTACATTTTGGCACTGCTCACAGGTCCTGCAGTGCCCTGTTACATCTTTGAAAATCCCAGGCCAATAAAAGTTCTGCATAACACATCTCTTTGTACATGTTGTGTCCATATGACCTGCAAAGGCAATATCATGGGCTATGGCTAGAAGTGCCAGACGGCAGGCTCTGGGCTCTGCCAACTGCTGTATTCTGTCACCCTCTAGACCTCCCTCAGGGGTCCACTCTCTATACAGTAACCCTTTGTCCCAGTATACAGATTCCCCCTTCCCTTAAGAATTAGGTGCCTCACTAGTTACCTCCCCTCAGGCCTTGTAATGTAGGGTCTGAGAGCTGAGCCTGTCTCAACTCTCTCTTTGTAATCCTTCACAGCTCCCCTTCCACAGGAAGTCTGGTATCCTCTGACAGCGGTGCCTCACTGTCAGCCTGGGTACTACTACTCACCTCTGCTCTTGCAGTCACTCTGTCCAAGGGAACATCAGTACCCACAAGCAGCTGTGGCTCACCTTCAGTCTCACTGCTACAGGATAGCTCCCTCCCTGAAGTAACCACCTCAGTAGTCCTAGCTGCAAGTGTGCAGTCTGTCTGGGTCTCCTCCAGGCTACTAGACACACATGCTTGTCTCCAAGCCTGGCTGTGTGTAACTGCATGCACACACGGTACTGTATTATCAAAATCATTCCCTATCAGGTCATCTGCATGGATATTTTCAAACACACCTATTTGCTGGCGTCCTTTTCCACCCTCCCAGTCAAGGTGAACCCTAGCCAAAGGTATTTGGAATGGGGTCACTCCTAAAGCTCTGACTTGAGTAGACTGCCCAAGCAAGTAGTGCTTCTCTGTAACCATTGCAGGCTTCATAACGGTTAGGTCAGAGGTTGTGTCTCTCTTAGCAGTGGCCTCTTTCCCATCCACTAAGAAAGGATATAACCTTTTATGGTAGTTTGGTACCCTTGTTGTTCTGAGACAACTTACTGCTGGTATTTTGTGATTCCCACTTACTGGCTCTCCCACCTTTTGTTCCCCACCTTGTCTCTGTGAACATCTATATGCTACATGGCCCCACTGGTTGCATTTAAAACATTTAACCCTTGGTCCTGGACATGTACCCGGACTAGTGGTTTCCCCTGCTACTGATGGACTATGTTGGGTCAGTCTTGGGTTCTCTTAACACCCATGAGCAGCACCAGTTGTCCCTTTCCTGTCCAGTGATGCCTTGCTTGCTAGGTATAGGTCTTCCTTCTTCCCCAACTCATCTGCTGTATTGCATTGTCTATCAGCTAACCAGATTATCATGTCCTCAGGCAAAGTGCTAAGGGCTTGTTCCCTCACCAAAAGGTCTGCTAGCCCTTAAAAAGTGGTGACCTGACATCCACTCACCCACCTATGAAAATAAGTGCTTAGTTCAGCAACATATTCACATACACTTTCATATGCCTTGTGCCTATGCTCACAAACCTTTTTCCTATATGTTTCAGGTATTAACTTAAAGCATTCTAAAAGACAGTTCTTTACATATTATAATTTAAGCAATACGTATCAGACAAATTAGAAATAGCAGTTACAGCTTTACCATAGAGTAAGTGGATCAGGAACTGTACCCAGAGCCCTTGGTAAAAATTATACTGTTTACATACCCTCTCAAACATATGAATGAAACTATCAAAATTATCCTCCTCTGTAAATTGTGGATGAAATTTACTGACCTTTGTTGCTTCTGGGGTTTGGTTACTCCCTTCTCCATTATCTCCATGACTCTGGCGAAGAGTCAGCATCTCCTTTTCATGTTGCCTTTGTCTCGCCTTCTCCTCAGCCTCAAGACATCACAGTTTCTCATTTTCCTCAGCCTCTAGACATCTCAGTCTCTCTGCTGCTTCTGTTTCCAAATGCTTGACCTCCAGCTCAAGTCTCTTTAACTCCAGATGGATTTTTAAGTCCTCTGTGGAAAGGTTGAGCTGTCCATTTTCTGAGAGTTGTACATCTCCAAGGCCAGCCTGGTTGTCCTCCTGATCACTGGTCTGCAATGCACTTGTGCCCAAGGCTGCAATAATTTCTGCCTCCGTCAGGTTGGCATGCACCAGTCCTTTAGCCTGGCACTGCTCAGCCAACTGGCTCTTTCTCAACTTACCATACTCCTCTGCTGATATGCTTCCCTGCTCTTCCTGACTAACTAAGCTTACAAAAAAATAATAAAGAAATGAAACAATTGTGATGTGAAATCCTGAATGTTCCCTGTGTGGCTGAATGACAGTACAAACATCTTCCATGACCACTGTACACAGGCTACAGGAATTCAATATCCACACCACTACAAGCCAATTAATATGTGATTTGGCTATCTCACCTCTGTCAACCAATTAATATGTGATGTGGATATTCCACCACTGTCCACCAATTAATATGTGACACCCCTGCACTGGCCCAGTAATCAAGGAGCCTCAATCCTCACCATTGGCAACAGCTAGGGGATGTACACACTGGGAGGATGGCAAGTATACACACAGTAAAGTGCAGTTTCCCTTAAGAGCACACAGAGACCACAGTCAGTCTGGAGCTGGTTTCTCCCTCTTCCTCCAAATCCCCAGTAAGACTCCCCACTGGCACAGCTACAGGGTTGAGATCTCAGATGAGTGGCCAAGACAAAACCTCCAGCACCCTCTCTGTCCAACCAGTGCTTCATGTCCCTGCCCAAGTAGCTGACAAACACACACTCTTTGAGGTTTGATTTATATACAAACACACATTCCTGGGAAAGGCTAGCACAGGTTTACTAGCTATGTATTTATCTGCCCAGACTATAAGATAGTTAGCACTGCCACCAACCACTCTTATCACCTGCTTTAAGGCCCTTACAAAGGGTGTCTAATCCTACTGTGTAATGTTACTATTAATCCAAATGATAGACTGACCATGAGCAAGGCTATTTAGGAGTGGCCTGTACAGTGTCACCAAATACATATGCAAGTACTCTCAGGGCTTAAATATGTCTCACAGATATCATCCATAAAAGATAGGTTTAAATATATTTAATAATAAGAACAAAACAATACTCAGTCAATCAACACAGTAACTTTAGCATTCAAAATCACAGGAAATATTTTAAAACAACATTGCAGGACAGTCTCAAATAAATACAGAAAACATCTAAGCTAATATTTACTATAGTCCTATCTATATCTAAGACAGATGCTATGCCCCAAGTCTTACTTGCAGACAACATGCAGGCAAAAGTGCTGAGTGGATGTTTCTAGTTCCAAGACAAAATACAAACTGCCCAGTCCCTCTCTGAGGGGGTTCCCAAATTAATATCACTCTTTTTCACCTGACTTCAGTTCCCAGGCTAAATCAGAAACTAAGAATTTTAACATCTCTGTGTTAAAAATACATATAAATACATACAAATAAGACAGATACTATGCCCTAAGTCTTACTTACAAACAACATGCAGGCAGAAGTGCTGAGGATGTTTCTAGTTCCAAGACAAGATACAAAATGCCCAGTCTCTCTGAGGGGGTTCCCAAATTAATATCACTCTTTGTCATCTGACTTCAGTTCCCAGGCTAAAACAGAAACTAAGAATTTTAAAATCTCTGTGTTAACAATACATATCTCTCAGACATTTGCTCAGAACTGTGTAGCTGCTAGGAAGTTATAAAGCAAACACTTTACATTTTAAACTTAGTAATTACTTTTCTTTCCAGACAAAAGAAAAACAAGCTCTAGACATTGTGACTACTTGCTGCATTGAACCTTTTTATAGCACATCATAAAGCACTTAATTTCAACTTATTTTCTTGAAGTTTTGTAAGTTAATCTTCTATGTTCCAGCAGGGTATTCTGTGGTTATATTTTTGAAGCTCAGTACATAACATACAGTTCTGTATAAATCATATCAGTATTCACAAATGACATAGGATTATTTACAAAATTTCAGATAGCTGGGCTGGCAGTGTCACAGCATGCAAATAATGTTCAGGGGGATGAGGTTTAAGGGGAGGAAAGATCTGAGCATTTTATGTAATGCTGGAATAAATGATTGTTAAAAAGGAAGAAAATGTGTATGTAAAGTAGAATGTATAAATATGACAAATGTTAAAATGGTTTATTTTTTTTCTCTTAATATATGTGTGCCCATGAATTAAATGATAATTTAATAAAAGTGTTAAAAAAATTAAAGAAGACCCCTAGTCTTGAGAGACTGCTGTAGAGAGTGAAAACTTTACTGAAGTTTAGTGTTGATAGCAAACAGAGCAGAATCAGAAAAGAGGATTGTCTCTCCACTGGCGCTGGCCATACCTTTAACAATAGCTTATACTGGTTCCACAAAGGAAGCTTTTATCAAATTAAACTTAGTGAAAAAAACACTGACATTTTGACCTATCAAAATGCGAAAACAAATGCGTGCATTTTCAGGGGTGGCAATCCCCAATTTATCAACTACACAATGTAATTCTAAATAGATTATCTCTTAGACTGCACAACAGTGGAGAAAAGGAGAAATTTCCATAACCCCAATATTTACTCATCTTTCCATAACACACATACACACACATTGCGAAACAGGAATCAATGAAGCATATAGCTAGTTCCTGTTTAAAAAATATATATATTCTAATGGAATACAAGGAACCCATTAACAAGTATTGTGAACAAAAGAGGAGTGACATCACAGTTCTGTGGTATTCCACTAGTGTGTTTTCACCCGATTGTTCTTTTTGTGCAGGACACATGGGGAAACTACTTTGTAGCTCCGGATGCAAGTTTATATGAAGACATGACTCTAAGGAGAATAGTGTGGCATACAGCATTAAAAACAATGGACAAATCTGGAAAAGCTGCACACATATATGGACCATTATGTCATGTGCCTGACATACAAGGCCATGTCCAACCTGGAATTAATGGACATGCTCCACCTCAAAAAATCCAAATCCACCAAAACCACTAGAGCAAGCGACTTAAACCTTAGCACGGATATAAATAGGACGTGCTGGAGGGATAGATTTATCACTCAGAGACTCCCTATGCTGTGGAATAAAATCCCGGTCCATGTGAGGCAGAGCACCTCACTGACTCTGTTCAAGAGAAATCTAGACCTGTGGATGGGAGATCGTAGGTTTACCCCGGGAATCATCTCTGTGTCACTGCTGGACAGAGGCACAACAAACTAATGGGCACAGTATTTTTTCATATAAGGGGTGGCGTAAGCCACAAAAATTTGGGCTAGGCTTATAAATGCCTTAGGGCAGATAGCCTAGTATAAACCTATGAACCTATGAACCTATTATTAAGTTTGTTTCAGAACAATGTCAGTACTCAGAGTTATTGCTGCTGTTTCAGTCTTTCTGCTTTTGTATACTATTTTTGCCTTATTACATATTTTGTGGTTTGACATATTTTGTGGTTTGTTTATGATAGAAGGGTTAAGATTTCATTGGAAATTTTCAAGAATATTTTGAAAGTGGCAGATGTAACATCTGTCTATCATATTCCGCAGATTTATTCTTGTCTTGCTGTTACATGAAAGTAAATCAAACAGAAATCTCTGATCTAAAGGTAATATCCAGAAGCTAATACTTAATGTTTTCATAGAAGGGGTTATTCTGAGTCATGCATGTCTCTCAGACAATGTACCCAAAGCAGCATCTGAAAAGTTGGCACTAGTATCATCTATACATTTTATAACAAAAGTACTCAAGTTGCAGCTGTTTGTGCCAGCTTTTGACAGCTTTTCTTGTAAGTAAGTTCACCCCAGGGATTACTTCAGTGGCCTTGCTTCACAGGGGCACTGGGAACTAACTTTGAGCAGAATGATGCCAGGGAATCTTCTTGGGCTAGGCTTATATAGGCTCCAGGGTCATTAGCCTAGTGCACACCTATGAACCTATAAGTGAGCTATCAACAATGCCTTATGCTGACTCATCTGTTAGTTTCAAAATCTCACCATGGCAGCTAATACTAAGCAACCGCGGGTGTCTTGTAGTTAACAGCATTAATGCCCAGGTTAGCAGAGGTATATCTGTTTTGTGATTCTCTCCTAAAAAAGGAATACATGTTGTAAATGGAACTCTTTCAGAGGAACCCGATACACTCAAGAGTACTTGTTGACAATTTCTGTTAGAATGTTATCAGAAATAGTACAAACCAATACCTAGGGTTATAGGTTAATAATAATAATAATAATAATAATAAAGTTAACAAAAAATGGTACTTAGTGCTAACAATAATCAAGCAGTGGAATCAGCTGATGAAATAAATCGAAGAAACCAGCTGCTCACTTCAGGCAGCAAAATAAACAGGACATGGTATGTTTCTCTTTTATAGCAGGGCTCTGTCTAATAGCCACAGAGTGAGATTACACTCATGTCCCCTAGGAATATCAAGCTACTGAATGTGACCTGGCTGGGGAACTGACATCCTTCTTTGGTTATTTACTCTTCTTGCAGGAATAGTTCTTACAATGAGGAGAAAGAGTAAGGAGAGAAGCCTTTTATGCTGAATTATATGCATCATACAGATAAGACAGACAAATACACCTCTTGGAATAACCCAGCAATGATCATAATCAGCCTAATTCACAGACATGAAGGGCTGCCTAAATAATGACATAATGTCTCATTTAGGCCAGAACCTCAGTCGTTAGACACCTAGATTTACCTGCTTAGCCAATAACTGTCAGACACTTAATTCCACACTGAATGTGATACAAACCAGTGATTTTGCAAACTTGTCCCAACATGTATTATACCTAGGCCCAGTACTTTTACAGGGAACGTACACACCCAAGGGAAATGGCACTACAGAGTGTATCATACAGTATTTACTGTTAGCTTTTTTTTAGTTTATTAACAAGTGAAGGATAAGCCATTTTGTTCATTCATTATTTTAAATTCCATCTTTTAGTGTCAATTATTGTCTTTTGGAAGTTTAAATCATACCACTGATTTTTATATAAATTAGATACAATTTTTCTGTTGGAATGTTATTTGCATTTTTATTAATGCACAACATTAATACAGTTTGCTTTTTTTACAATTAATGTATGTGTACTTATGTCTTCAGTGATAATTTAATAAAGGTTTTAAAAAATGCATCCCAAGTTTTCTTAGTTAAATATGGAAAAGTAGGATAGAAAGATGTCCTTATGCTTGCAGAATAATTAATACAAACACATTTTTCTATTTTCTGCATAGGCAAAACAGTCATAAAGATTTAATTTCCAAATTATTCATTCTTCTAAGCAAAGACAAGCAATTTGACAAGGTAGTAAAGAGGGTTACAGATACAGCTGATAGGCATACAGATTCACATTAGCACTGAAAAAAGAAAGCTGTTATTTTAGCGCACAAAATGCTGGCATAATGCTATCTAGAGTATTTTGTGCAGTTCTGGAAACTAATTGTGATTCATAAATGCCATGGCACAATCACAAAGTTCATCACAAACTAGGTACCAGTTTTATAAAGAACGTTGCATAGTGCGCATAGTATTTTTTACATTCTGTTTTTGCCCTTACTTGTGTCATCATCCTGCCCCTCAAACATCCTGTTACAAAACTCATATGCCTGTTCTGTCTAGCAGCTGCCCTTCATATCTCCTCATGGGAGTTCCACTCTCTCTTCATTTTTTCAAGGTCAGCAGTGGAGGACAGAGCTGTCTACTGGTAAGCCATTATCACTGGCTGGTCTAGATCTTTTCTAATGAATCAGCATCAATCCCTCTGTTTACCAGTGAGCATTGCAAAATGTCTGTTATTATGAGGATTGCATATTCTGCAATTCAGCATACTACTCAAATGGAATGGAAGCAGTCCTGGGCTGGGCTTATACTCATGAGTCCCTGTGCCTAAAGTTAACTTCTAGGATTTCCCTCAGATAGTTGTTTAGTGATGGACATCCACCAGCTCCCTCCCACTGAAATAGGCATATCAGCATCAACTGCTCACATTTTTCCCTAACTGGCTCTGTCTTCCCTTGACTGGGCTGCAATCAAACCTAGGTCAGCAGGGGCACAGTCAGGACCTTATCTCTCTATAGCACAGTGCCACCATGCAGTGCACTAGTGTTAGCAGTGACCAGAGCAGGGCATTACCCAGGTCAATGAGGCTATAAATACTGTATATTGGCACGACCCTATCCCAGAAATAAATCACAGTAAAATTAAGAATACTTGGACCTAGCACAAAGGATTATAAAGGAAAGGACTACTGTGCCACCAGAATAATGGAATCCATATTTCTACAGGAAGAGGGGTTTGCACTATTTGTAAAGGATCAACTCGATCACCAAGGCTTCGGAATTTTCCTAAAATGCACTGGCTGGATCAGATGAAACGGTGATGACAGGATATCAGGCAATATATATGAGCACCTCAGAAGAGGAACAGCAGGTACCACTTCAGCATTTTGCAACACAATCCTTCAAATTGACATCTGCTGCTTATATGTATATGTATGTATACATATATATATATATATATATATATATATATATATATATATATATATATATATATATGTGTGTGTGTGTGTGTGTGTGTATGTGTATATATATATATATATATATATATATATATATATATCCTCCATCTTCAACCCCTTTTTCCATTTTGCATATGGGGTCGGGGTGTCATTCAACAGTGAATATCATCTAGAACCAAGGTTTACACCACTGGATGGCTAGACCTGCCGTGCTAGTTCATCCGTACCACACACACACACACCTAGGGCCAATTTAGAGTGTCTAGCTACCTGCTGCATGTCTTTGGAATGTGGGAGGAAACTGGAGCACACGGAGGAAACCCACATGAGCACAGGGAGGACATGCAGGCTCTGCACAGGAGGCAACCCAGTTGCGAATCGAAGCAGGGAACTCTTGCTGTGATGCAACAATGCTAACTGCTGCACCACTGTGCTGCTCTCTCTCTCTCTCTATATATATATATATATATATATATATATATATATATATATATATATGGGTCTCTATCATAACATGGAAACCCATAAGGTCAAACCCATTTCACTGAAAACTCAAAACACTGAAAACTGTAGAACTGTAGAGAATTGTGTTGAATGCATGCAATAGTGTCATTTCTTATCATGGAAGTTATTATTGAAGTGAGTGCACCACAGAATGTGTGAACTGTGATGGTCAGCATCATGTTGTACTCCGAGAGCTGCAGGTGTCAGTATTTTCCTTTAAACATTGATTCACTGTATGTAGTGTTTTTTTTTTTCCATGGTTGTACAAACATGGAGTTAGTATATATAAGCAAGGTGGGAATCCCCTCTGCAAAACCATGTTTTTAGGATATATTTCTTGTGGAGAATGTTTTCAGTGTTATGACACAGATCCATATACAATTATAATCAGTGTTGATGACATGATTCCCATGACATATCTTGACTGAAAAATTGTGGAATAGAGCAGCCAGGTATTCAGAAATAATTACACACATTACAGGCTTGGACCCTGGGTTGGGGAACATGGGTACTGCACAGGATCTACCTACATTTACTTAGTGACTCTTATCATCAAAGCCCATTTGGCTAATCTGAATAAACCAGATAGTTTGAGACTGAAAAAATAAGTTATTGCATGATTCTGAAATCTTGGATTAATTTATAATAGAAGTGCACAGCTTCCTTGTATGGGGACAGTATGAGGGCTTTACTCAATTTTTAAGAATTTGTGATGATTTTGTCTGATTCCATCTATTCAGCTCACTTGAATTGTCTTCATTAAAGGCGTTTCCTATAGCAGTACCATACTTGCTACACAGCTTGTAAACACTTCACTGACCATGGTGAATGCAAATAAAGTGATGTCTTAGAAAGGAAATAGAAAAATAACAGTGGTATATAGTGCCAAAACCTGCAATGTGACTTGTTTCAGCAAATGGAAACTTAAAAGCAAAAATATGTTAAACAGATCAAGAAATACCGGAGCCAAGCAAAAAAAGAACTAGACTGCAGCAGTTTTATACAGGGATAACAGTGTAGAAGAGTGACATAGTTTAAAATGATGATATACACCCAGAAAATGAACTGTTATGATCTTTCCATATCATGAGTTATATACCTCCTTGCAATTTTTTTTAAATTGACATGCTTATTACAGACTCTGTCTGCCTTGTTTTTCCAAGATTACAAATCTGCATACTTGCCAGCAGAATAAAGTATCATGGTAATTTAACCTTTACTGATGTTAAATTTCCATGTGCTTATAATATGCATTATCCTTCCCAGTATGTTTAATGACATATATAAATTACCTCCTCCTTGCACTCCCAACCCAATCCAGTCTCACCCCTTCACCAAATACACAGAAATATATTATAATACTGTTCTCCACTGGGTTATCTCCTTTTCAGTAGAAAAGGTCCTCATGATTATGCACTTAGCAATCAGCTTGTATTCCTGTTTCCACTAATACAAAAGAGCCTTCAGGCATTAGTCTCATAACATTTTAAATTACAGAAATATCTTAGTCAATGATCCCTTCCTTTCTACCCACACTTATAAAAGATTTAGAAGCTCCATTCAGTTTGTTGTCTTTCATACTGGTCTGTGAACCCCAGAACATCATGCCCTTTTGGATGCCTTTTTAGACTATTTCCTGAGTACTATCTCTGTTACTTACTCCAGAGAAGATGTCCATTCATTTTTTAACTGGTTCAGTAATTGCCTATCATATTATCTGTATCTATATCTATAGCTATCTATCTATACATATATCTATATATATATATATGTATATATATATATATATATATATATATATATATATATATATATATATATATATATACATATATATATATATATATATATATATATATATATATATTATATATATGTATATATATATATATATATATATATATATATATTTTTTATATATACATATATATATATATATATACACACACATATACATACACACACATATTTTACATGAAAAAAATCCCATCTGTTTTTCAGGTATTCTATGCACACACTGCCTAAATGATTGTTCCATTTTCTCTAAATAATATGTTGCATTTTATGTATTTTCCCTGGCCTATCAAAGAATATATCCTGAAATTTCTGCAAAATACCTCCTGTGGCACATACAGTAATACAAGATTTTTTCTCAATTACCTTTTTCCCCCTTTTGCTTGCCGCTTTCACTCCTTGCTCCTGGTGAGTCTTGCTTTTGTAACAGGGTGGCTCTACTGAGTATGTATTCTCTGTATTCCATGACTTTCTGAAAGTTATGCCTGGAAAAACTCACTAGACCTGGGTCACCAGACATGACTATAGTGGGTGAATGATGGACACCCATGGAAGAACAAGTCCGACATCTGCCACTGTTCACTGCAGAAGATGTGACTTAAGGTTGGTGTCAGAGGCCAATATTCCTTTGTACTGGCATCCCTTTCTAGACCACTGTTTGCAATTAGGCATGGTCTAGAAATGCTCCAATTTAAGACAACAGTGTCTCCCAATCCCACCCTCAAGCCCCAGTCTCCATTGAGGTCACAAATAATAGTATGCCCTCATCAACATATCAACACATCCCTTCCCTCAAAGACAGGTGGACAACCAAAGCCTCATCATTCCTGTCTCCACCTCCCCTGCAAGCTGCTGTAAGTGCCTGAGCTGCTTATCAAACTCTGGTCAGCGGGGTCATATTCAGGACTTTATGCTTCCATGCCAACACAATTGGAGCTCTTTTCCCTTTTAATAGGGAAATTAATACCATTTACCTTATACCCAAGTCTAGAAAGTTCTGCAATATATGAGAATGACATTATGTTAATATGCACATTACAGGGCCAGCACTTCTTGCTGGAAGCTTCTGGCTGTATCTAGACAACAGTAAAAAAAGACAACCCTGGAATTAATCCTCTAACATGTGTACCTTTATTAAAGTAGCTTGTTTGTTGTTCTTTAGTCCACAGGCAGACAAAGAAAATATGAGATTATGTTGCAGAAATAATGTTGACTTCTTCAAACACCTACTCCCTACTATCATACCACAAACACACATCTTCACTAGCTCCATTATAAGTCATCAAAGTCATACTGCCTGACAATAAACTGCATGAGTAAAAGTTGACTTACATACAAACAAACACGCACACACACACACACACACACACACACACACACACACACACACACACACACACACACACACACACACACACACACCAGAATTGCAAGTGACAACAGAAAGCATTGTTTTCAGGGAAACAAGCTCCAGTGCAAAACCTCATGGGGGGGTTCGCCTCCACACTCCCTTACCTATATATACTAACTATATGTTTGTATAAGTCTGATGAAGTTAACACTTGTTTAACGAAAGCGCTCACATTTTATTTGTTTTTCTTGTGGATTTGTATCATTAAATACACCTTTGGTTTATCATCACCTGAGTGATTTGTGCCTGTGAAACTCTGCCTGCCAACATTTTTATTTTTTTATTTATTTAACTATATGTTTGTACACCATTGGAGGAAAAAAGAAAACATTTAACAAGGGTGAAAAAAGGCTTATACAACTTTAATTTCATAATAGAGGCAATATGTGTCCCAGGGTTTGATTCGCTTAGCCTTCATTTCTCCTAGTATTTTGACCCAGAGCAAGTCATTTAACATGACAGTGCCCCTTTGCTAAGTGTGAAAAAGGTCCATGTGACTTAGTGGTCTGCAACAGTTAGCAAATGCATATACAAATAAACAAATAAATAAATGTATGCAAATATTACGGGAGTTGACTTCCCTGTGAGTTATGATTATGAATACTGCCTTCCAAATTTTACCATTCATCAAATGGTAGAGCTTCTCATCTTCACCGTCTCTCTCAGTATATGTTTCAGTTGCTCTGAAAAGTCCTCTGCATCAGCCTTTCACAGTTATTAATTTTCCAAAGGGGCATCATGCACGTATGAATTCTAGGTTTCTCTACTGATACTGAAACACCTATAACCTGACAATCCACAATGCTGAAAACTATTGCCCAAGGGCAAAACATTAAGCTGTAAGAATGTTTTGAGAGGAACAAGCCCAGCTGTAGCCCCAAAACTATATATAGGCCAGATCTGTGGTTGCACAAACGTAAAGATCTCCCAAAACAAGGCAGTGATTTCAGTGGAAAAAGTCATCTGCATTTCGATAACTTGGGGAGTAGTAACTTGATGGCATGTAGAGAAGCTTAAGTTTCTTCATGCAAGATTCCTTATCACTGGCATGGTCTCAGACATGGTTCCCCTGAGCAATATATGACAGTTTAAAGTAAAATAGTACATATTGGCAAATTTAGCATGGCAGAAGTGAAAACTAAGATAAGTTATTTTGTGTTTTCAAAAAACAAACAAAAAAAAACTAGTATTTTTTTCCTTTCAAATATTTTCCTTATCTAGTCCACATGCCCTTACTGTCTTATTACACTCAGTACTGAGATTTAAACTTGAAGACTTCATTTAAGATATGATGATAAATTCAAACTGATCAAATAACAAACTCCCTGTTCTCCATTACATATGTATGGTGCAGATGCATGCATCACAAATGGAATAAACATTTAAGATCTTTAAATTAAATGAAACTGATCATTTGAGTTCCTGTTTAATGTCTGAAAGATACAAGGCTCTTTGTTTAGCAATTTCATTCTTAATTACCCAGCCAGTGGGCACCATAGCTCTCTACTGTCCATGATTTTGCAAAACATTCCAGATTTTGCCTCATAGTTTTATCCAGTTATCGTAAAATGTTTGATTTTCTGGTAAATCACCAAGGATTGTATTTAGTCAATAATGCCAGACATTAAGAAGAGTTTCATAATTCTTATTTTTAGAAAATACATGTTGACGCAAAACTTGTTGTTCTGTTAACTTTCAAAGTGAATTAGAATAATATTTAAAAATTGTACCTGCTTTTGGTTCCCCCATTATTTTGGCTCTGTGATTTTTGTGCAGAGGTTGAGAGCTATGAATGGCACAGAAGCTGTTCCTTAGCTAAAGGAAACCTGACTCCTCTTCCCAAACCATCATTCATTGGCTCTGCTCCAGCATGACACATTTCTACAGTATAAAACTAGTGTTGTTGGTGACATCAGCCCATTTTTCATATCATACATAATGGATCTATATCCATAAAATTGCAACAGCTAGGCAGGAGAAGAGAACAGAAAATGATTGACTTCAATAATTGGGTTAGTTTCTAATGGGATCCAGTATCTGTCAGCCTGTGATGACATGATCAACAGACCTCGATGCTTTGCCAGAAATGGTCTTCATCTATCACCCCAGGATTTCGGCTACTGGGTAAGGCTCTTGCCACCCCCATAGTGCCTTTTGTAGGTAGTGTCACAAGGACAAAACTCCCAACATAAAAATACCAACCAAAAATAACCTCAAGGTCAGAAGCAGTCCTCATACTGAAGGATGCAGACATTTGTGCAGTCACAGAGACCAGGTTCAAGGCTGTGGAGAGCACCCCAGCCTACTGGGTTACACCTCCTTCCACACGTTCAGACCACAAACTGAAGGCAAAAAAACTAAAGGAGGTGATGTATCAATATTCATCAAGGATAAATACAGCTCCCAACTGGTCAAACTGTATGGCGCCCAAGAGATACTTCAGGTGCAATTAGCTGTTGGTAGGATACCTATTCAAGTCACTGCCAGCTACAAAACTCCCTCCATGAATCAGGACACCCACTCTGCCTATTTGGATTAACTTCTGTCTATCAAGATACAGCCTAACATCATAGTTTTGGGTGACATTAACTACTCTAGCATTGACTGGGTGAATTACTCATGCTCAAACTCACCTGCCCAAAGGTTCCTTGACTTTGTTAACTCCGGTGCCCTGGACCAGCTGGTTGTCATCCCCACCAGGGGTGCCAACATTCTGTACCTGCTGCTTACAAATATGGGAGACTACTGTAGCTCCCCCACTGTGAGTTCATCCCTGCTAAGATCTGACCACAAATCAGTCTTATTTGAGGTAACTATCACACCTGACCCTCCCCTAGCACCTGTATAACTGCATTGACTCGGCAGTACCTGTTAGGATCAAAACAACTTCTTCAAGGAAAAGCAAACCTGCCTGGTGGACAGCCATCATTAACAGGCTTTACAGTAAAAGGAAGAAACTGCTGTCTAAGAGTAAGGAACAGACTCTAAACTGGAGACACTCTTTCCTCAGCTTAAATATGCAAATAAGACTTCTTGTGAAGTCCTTCAAGACAAACTACAAATCCAAGTTAGCTTCCTCAACCAAGGACAACCATAAAGTGCTTTTTAATTATATATGTAACCTAAAAGGTAAGGCTTAGATCTGCACCAAACTGTAGTTAATGATAACAAATGCAGTGAGCCAGTGGACATAGCTAACCTGCTAGCCAACAGGTTCAGTGAAAACTTCACTCCCCCGTCCCCACCACACGTACTTCATGACATCCCTACCACCTGTCTCCTATCTTGAATCTCTAAAGAGCAGGTCATAAACACCCTCTCTAAGGCCAAAAATACAGCATCAATGGGACCTGATAACATCCCAGGCTGTGTCCTACATGGGATCAAACAAGAATTAGCATCACTATTGGCTACTCTTTTCAATCACAGTTTAAGCACTGGCTTCATCCCAGCTGAATGAAAAACAGTCACCGTTATCCCCCTGCACAAAGGTGGTGCATCTACTGACCCTGGGAACTACAGACCTATTAGCCTGACTTGCTTTATCTGCAAAGCCATGGAGAGAATCTCATCATGGACCTTATCAACAAATATATAGGTAATCTCCAAACATTAGATCCTACCCTGTTTGGATTTGTCATGGGGGAGATCAAGCTTGTTAAACCTGGTGGAATTCTTTGAGACAGTCACAAGACCTGGCCAAGGCATTTGACACTATCCCTCACTCGGGCATAATTGACAAACTCTCCCAGCCAAACATCAACCCTTATATTGTAAGGTGGGTTTCAAACTGTCTTTCTGATAGAACCCATACAGTCAAAATAGGGGAATCCACATCTAACAGCACCCAGTTTGCAGTCATCAGCAAATTTTGTCAGCCACAGTCCCTTGGTTCCACAGGGATCAATCCTGGGACCTCTACTATTTGGAATCTACTTCTCCAAAGTACAAACTAAAACCAAGGGACTGTGGCTGACAAAATTTGCTGATGACTGCAGACTGCAACAGTCACAGAATCTCCAAACAATGTCAACATCCTTCAAGAAGGTCTTATGCAAACAAATGATTAGTGCAAAGGCATGGCCTCAAACTCAATGCAAAAAAATATATCATCATCCTTTTTGGCAAGAGCAATGTTCTTTTAAATTACCACATCAATGACAATACCCTAAGTACACACTCAGTGGTGAGAGATCTGAGTACTCAGATTGACAGCAACCTTGCCTTTGATCAGCATGTCTCCAGAGTGGTAAGAAGGGCATTCTATTTGGCTCACCTCATAAGTAAGGGCATTGAATCGAGAAAAAGTGAAGTTATCACCTCTCTGTATTCTTCACTCATTAGGCCAATAATTGAGTACAATGCCCCTTTTGGCATGTACCTTACAAAGAACCTGCAGCAAATGGAGAGACCACAATGGTTCCTCACAAAGAAAATTCAGGGTCTTCAACAGCAATCCTATGTGGATCAAATGAAATCACTGCCACTTTCTTCTGTTTCATACAGACTACTCAGAGGTGATCTCTGCCTTACATACAAGGCAATATCTGTCCCCCTTTATTAGAAATGCTGCACATCCGCAAGTCAAATGGCACACGGGTTACTCACTCTAAAGACCTAAATCTGGTATGTGACATCAATAGAACCTGCTGGAGGGACAGATTTTTCTCCCATAGGTTACCACACTTTTGGAAGAGACTCCAACTTTACATTAAACAGAGAACCTCATTGGCCCTCTTCAAACACAATCTGGATGATTGAATGGGTAACCATAAATTCCGGGGGTTCCACCTGTGTCCCTCTTGGACAGGGGCAATAGGTGCTAATCATGGTAACAAGGGCAAAACTTGGTTAGGCTTGTAAGTGCCTCGGGCCATTAGCCTAGTAACTTCCTGTGATACTATGAGAAGACCCTTTTGGTGCTCACATAGTATGGCAAATGGATCCATTTCAGGATTACTGAACAGCACTGAGGAGAAATTGACACAGCAAAACATTCCTTCCCTGATGACTTATTCAATTCTCATGCACAAGGCCACAAAGTCTTTTCTTTGATAAAAGAATTTAACAAGGAATTTTAGTAGTACAACTGAACATTTTCAAGAGATGACATGAAGAGTTATGTACAGCATCACAGTATAATACTCCCTTATTCTATTCTTCTCTATCATATTTGCTACTGAGGCAGGTAAAACTTCACTGGATGCTCCATCACACAAACACACACACGCACACACACACACACACACACACACACACACACACACACACACACACACACACACACACACATATCCTGGCATTTCACTAACTATGCTTGCTATCAGCACAACTGTCTCTTCTAGAAGGTCAGTGATGCATCCAAACAACACATCATGTATTCAGCCCTCCTCCTTGGTGACCAGCTTGGTTGCATTATTCCAATTGTCACTAAGTATTTGCCCTGAAACCAGCTTAATTGTTTCTGGTCTCTCCTATCACCCTTGCCAAAGTTCTTAACCTCCATGGTGAGTAAACCTTTACACTGAACCTCTCTGCCTCTACACTAACACCTATCTTTTTCTCTTCCTATCCCATGTTACTACCCATCTTCTCTGCAGTTTCCACTCTCTTTTGCCACATCTAGTTTTTTCCTGTATCTCTTGTCATGTGCTCTTGAAATAAGCCATGTGTACTGTCATGGCCATTTTGCACTTTGCTTTTCTGTGTGGTATGTGTGGTTTGGTTGTTTGCAGGTGCGTGGGATTCATAGGTTCATAGGTGTGTACTAGGCTAATGGCCCTGGAGACTTTACAAGCCTAGCCGATAGGATTATCCTGACATCGTGCCACCCGACCTTAGTTCCTAGTGCCTCTGTCGAGTAGAGCCACTGGAGTGATCCCCGGGATGAATTTTCTATTTCCCATTCACTCATCAAGATTTCTTCTGAAGAGGGCCAGTGAGGGGCTCTGCTTGACATGTATGGGAAGTCTATTCCATAGCATGGGCAGTCTCTGGGTTATGAACCTGTCCCTCCAGCATGTTCTGTTGATTGTGGTAATGAGGTTGAGGTCTCTGGACCATGTGGTGCAGAGGGATTGGGATTTCTTTAGATGTAGCATTTCTAACAGTGCTGGGTCAGACATGGCTTTGTAAGTCAAGCAGAGATCGCCTCTAAGTAGGCGATATGAGACAAAAAATAGTTGGAGTTTTTTGAGTCTGTCCATATAGGACAAATTTTTAAGGCCTAGGATCCTCTTTGTGAGGTACTTTTGTGGCCTCTCCATTTGTTGCAGGTGTCTAGTGAGGTACATCCCAAATGGGGCATTGTAGTCGATGACTGGCCTAATGAGGGAAGAGTAGAAGGAAACAATGGCCTCTTTCTTCCTGGATGCAAAACCCTTAGTAATGAGATGTGCCACATAGAAGGACTTTATGACCACAGTGGCAATGTGGAGGTCAAAAGAGAGGTTGCTGTCAATCTGTGCTCCTAGATCTGTTATAATGCCTTCTGTGTTCAGTGGACTACCATCGATGTGGTAATTCAGGGAAACTGGGTTTTCCCAAGGGGGATGACGACACATATTTTGGCATTGAGCTTAAGGCCATGGTTCTGGCACCAGTCATTGGTCTCATTGAGGCCGCTCTGTAGGATGTCAACATCACTTGGGAAGTTAATAATAGCTCCCAACTTCCAATCATCTGCGAACTTTGTCAGCCAGAGTCCCTTTGTGTTGGCCTGGACTCAGAGAAGTAGATACCAAATAGGAGAGGACCCAGGACTGAACCCTGTGGGACTCCACTCATGACTGGTCGAAAGTCTGACTTGAAGTCAGCTACTTTCACATTATGGGTTCTATCTGTGTGCCAGTTTGCAACCCACCTAGTGATATAGGGGTTGATGCCTAGCTTAGCAAATTTTTCTATGATTCTTGAGGGGGGAATGGTATCAAAGGCCTTGGCTAGATCAAGGTAGGCTGTATGAACCACTTGCTTTCATCCAAATCTCTGGTGACTGACTCAAAGAAGTCAACCAAGTTGACCAGGCATGATCTACCCTTCACAAAACCAAACTGTGTAGGATCCAGTGATTGAAGATTCCCTATATCCTTGTTTATTAGGTCCATGATGATGCATTCCATAGCTTTGCATATCAAATTCGTCAGGTTAATGGGGCGATAGTTCTCGGGGTCTGTAGTCGCTCCTCCCTTATGGAGAGGGATGACTGTAGCAGTGTGCCATTCCGTGGAGACAAAGCCTGAGGTGAGGCTGTGATTGAACAGGGCACACAGGTGAGGTGCCAGTTCACCCTATAGTTCATGTAGAACACAGCCAGGGATATTGTCAGGTCCCATAGAAGCTGTATTCTTGGCCTTGGACAGTGCTGTTTTAACCTGTGCAGCAGTAATACTGGGTGCCCGGCAATCTACTGGTATTGTGATTTGTCCTTTGGGGGGAAGGGGTAAAGTTGGCACTGAATCTGTCAGCCAGTATATTGGCAATATCTGTTGACTCAATGGGGGATTGTTTATTAATGCCAAAAGTTTCAGATATATTGAAAGTTCTGGCATTAGGTGTATGTGAGTGTTTGTGGGTTAGGGTTAGAGTAAGGACTAGGAAAGAAGATGGGGTAGTGTTGTGTGAATGTGGTTATATGATGTGTGTGTGTGTGTGTGTGTGTGTGTGTGTGTGTGTGTGTGTGTGTGTGTGTGTGTGTGTGTGTGTGTGTGTGTGTGTATCTTATTGTCCTCTTTAGTGGTACTGTTAGGGAAAGGGTTTTTCATATGGTAATGTGTGAAACCCCCTTCCCCCGCATTCCCACTCGTGTGCTAACCCTAATCCTGTCCCTAACCTTACACATTACCTCACAAAAAACTCTAACAAAACCACTGTTCAGCTAAAGTATGTCTGAAAATATTGTTAGGTTTTGGGGGTGGTTCTGTGTGTTTACTGATCGCAAAAGGATCGCTTGACTCCATTAAGTGTGTGTGTGTGTGTGTGTGTGTGTGTGTGTGTGTGTGTGTGTGTGTGTGTGTGTGTGTGTGTGTGTGTGTGTGTAGACCATACAATGCAAATATAGAAGTGCATATGTGTATGTAAATCATACAATGCAAATACAGGAGTGTGTATGTTATGTGTGTGTAGACCATACAATGCAAATGCAGGAAAATATACTCATGATAAAATTATAACACAAAATGAAAAGTAACAAGTATTGGGTTTATGTTTGAGGAAACAGTTTTAGTTTAGTGAGCGCCTTTGCCCTGAGCAACAGGAGTTGTTCTCTGTCAGGATTTTAATGCAGTCACAGTTCAGAGCTTTATTAGATTTTGTCCATGTACCTGTTTCAGTTTTTCCAAATGTTTAGTGTTTTTTTAATATTATGAAAGGAATGGGCTTCATTCCAAAGTCAGGAAATAGTTAAAATTCTTGATGTCAGTTTTGCTTCAATCTTGATATTTGCCAGGAGTGATGTTTTCAGCACCTACAGTGCACCTAAAATTGCCATCTCCCATAGTTCATATAGGGTTAGCTATATTGCTTTCATAGTTAAATATGCTTGGCATGTATTGGTCTTCGCCCAGCAATGCCTTCTATAACTGGAGCTACATTGGTGTCCTTGTTACACATTGCATTAGTTTCTGCTTGCATGTCTTGATATTTTAAACTTTTTCCCTTTCAGTTCATAAGACACTATAGTCACTGAATGTGGCTATTTCAATAATCAATTATACTTTTGTCTTTCTCTTTTCAGCTACAATATTTGTTTTTCTTGCATCTACTTTCTAATCTGCTGGTATTGCATAATCCCTTATAATCATACTTCCCAACTCCTTAATGAATACATTCTAGACAGAACTAAAAATAATGGGGGTTCAAAGGCCCAAAATCAGGAACAGATTTTAAATATTGCACTTAGAAACTTAGAAAGTTGCTTGAATAATACTTTTTATATTAGCATGCATTTCTAAAGAACATGGTCTGAAAATCTAATGGCTGTCATTATTTAATTATATCAGTTGTCAATGATTTGTCGGCAAATTGCAAATTTTATGAGGAACAGACCAAAAATGAGGCAAAAAATCTGCACATTCTGCAAAATTGTGGACAGTTGAGAGGTATGCTTACAATCATCACGTCTTCATTATCAGTAATTATGTGTTGCTAATGTTTCCTCTGCCTCTCAGCTACCTGTATGTTATAATATCATTTGATAAACTAAAGCAGCTTTCCTGTTTTTCTATCAGACCCTATTTGGAGCCAGTCTACCCACCCAAGCTGCTACATTAGAACAGGGAGATCAAATTAATTTACATTTTGAACTTTATTCCTAAAACCTAAAGCAGTTTTCAGTATGAGCTTAAGGGTTCTTAAATATTCCTTGCTAAGTTTTACTTCCATTTGTTCATGCTGACCTTTCGTCTATTCCTACTCATTTATACACTCCCTGAGAGGTCCATAAGTCACATTTCAATCAGCCAACAGATAAACATTTAGAAAAAGCCAGACAGGAGAACAGTTCTTCCTAGTATCAACCTGGAACAGGAATGTGATACAACAGAGCTTTAACAGGATGGTAAGTATAAATATTTGGGAATAGATGAAGGTTCAGCAATCAATTATGAACAAATAAGCTATGGTTATGTAAGTAAAACTCACCATAAACAATAGCTGTTCAAGGGATTACTACTGCCTTAGCCTTAGCTATATGGGATTTTATCTGAACAGGTATATAACAGCTGGCCAGCTTCCAAAGCTTCAGGGTACCTTCCTCACACCCAAATTGTCAGGCAGCTCAAAAAAGACAAGTTTGGATGTGAAGCCCTTCAGTGCTTTCCTGGTAGTAGAGAGCAGGAGGCTGAGCCCTGAAAGGACAATGCTAGGCACAAATATAAATACATAAATGTCTACACCCTTGTAAAAAAAAAAAAAAAAAAAAAGAAAAGAAAGAAAAACACACCAAAAGACAAAGGGGGTGGAGGAAGGGAGCACCACCTTCAGCAGTAATCATTTGAATATCTATTTGTAGTAAGTTTTACTTATACAGTGCTACTACATTCATCATATTGATCACTGCTGCAGTAGCTTTTGCTATACGAGTAGATTACCCTAATTAACTATATTTAGGAAGCAGAAAGAGAAGTGTCCAGGAGCCCCTGGAGAATGGTCCTAGTAAAGCCTGATTTGGACCTAGAGAAAGAATCAAGCTTATAGTGCCTTGTAAAAGTATGTACAGAGGACCAAAGAGCAGCTTCTCGAATACTTCTGGAATCCAACCCTTTCCAAAGATCAGTAGATGCAACCAAGGCCCTGAAAGAGTGGGCCTTGACCCTGCATGGAATAGTTTTGTTATGATGACTATAACAAAAGGTAATAACCTTAGACAACCCATTTGGAAGTCATCAGTTTTGACACAGGCTGTCCCTTCTTCTTACCTTTGCAAGAAATGAACAATTGATCTGAAATTTTGAAAGATTTAGTCCTGTCAGGATAATACCTAAGCTGTCTGTTGACATCCAAGATATGGAGTATCCTTTCCTCTCTCATTTTTAGGTTCAGGAAAGAAACAGGGAGATGGATAGTTTAGCTTAAAGTAAACTCAGATACCACTTTAGACATAAAAGAAGAATTAGTTCACAAAGAAACTCTGTCCCTCTGGAAAATGATATAGGGTTAACTCACCATAAGAGCTTACATCTCGGATACCTGTCTTGCAGAGGTCAGAGCAATCAGTAAAAATGGTTTCCATGTTAAGAACATCAAGCCAGTCAGATTAGCTATCTCAAATGGAGCAAGAGTTAGCTTCTAGAACAAAAAATTAAGATCCCAAGGAGGGGCCACAGATTTACTTGGTGGCCTCCTATGCAAACCCCCCTTCAAGAACATTTTGACATGAGATTGCATTGAAAGATGATGATCCATGGGCAAGCATGCTGAAAGGGATGATAAATGAACTTTGACAGAGGAATAAGAAAGGCTGTAAGATAGTAACAAACACAAATATTTTAGAACCAGAGGACGACTAGCCCTGAATGGAACATTCCTACAGGAACATTCCTATCCAAGGAAAAGAAAAGACATCTGTTTTCCAGACCTTCTTGCATGGAATCCTGGAAAAGAATCTTGACAGTTGATTGTTCAGAAAAGAGGCAAAGAGATACTTAAGGAACTCCCAGGGGCAGATTCAGCACAAGGCACCTAGGCTGTTCCCTAGGGACCTGTTCTTGCTAGAGCATGCCCTATAAACACTAATAAAAACAAACGAATAAATAAATATTGAGAAAGGAACTATATACTCTGACCATCTGCCCAATTTCGTGTTTGGTTGCTCTGCTTTGATGGTGATGTGAAAAGCCGCAGGAAGTCTCTCTCATTGCTTCAAATGTATAGCCAATGAAACAGGCTCTTCTGGACCTTCACGGTCAAATTAAAGGAAATATCTTGTATTCAGGAAAAGCACAGTATTTTGGATTTCTTATATGGGTCTGTGTTTGTAGCAGTCTGTTATAGATGATACAAGCAGCTGAGATACGGGTATCTTGTATTTCTGAGGAACTGAAGCAGATATCTTGTTGCATGAAGCAGTGTTTGTACTTTAGACAGCCAGCTACAGCAGCCCAATATGAACAATACACACAACCCAATTTGTATTCGGCAGCCAAAATATCCTTTAGTCACCAAAATATCTTGCATTTCAGAGGAACTAGAGCAGATATTTTGTTGTATGCTGCTGTGATTGTATTATAGACAGCTACAGCAATCCAATATAGACAGCACAAGCAGCCTGATTTGTATTTGGCAGCTGAGATCTCTTGTATTTCAGAGGAAGCATGGCCTTTGGACAGCAACGATATACTGAGGGAAGGCTCTGTGTATATGTGTATGTCTGTCTGTGTGAGAGAGAGACACTCAGAACCATGCTTCTGTGGAGTGTATGAACTCAGAACCAAGCCACCAAGTGGAGTATGAGCTTAAGTGATCTCAATGATTACAAGAATTAGACTGTAATAATTATTTAAATACAGAAAATCCTCATGTCCTGCCTTTTTTTAATGGCCAGGAGCATTGTCTAGTTAAGTGACTTGCTCGGAGTCACGCAGTAGGGAAATAAAATCAAACCCTGTACCCTTGCCTCCAGAATGTCACTCATTAAGAACTTTGAAATGTAATCTTCTCCACCATCATCCAGACATTCATTAACTTCTTTTTTCCAGTGAATCACTGATGAATGTAGTTAGTCAATGACAGTCATTAGAGTCCCACAGGTCTTTTGTTCAGAAAATGCATGCCCATGCCATACCTGTTGTTGTTCTGCTAAGTAAATTAGAGTTTTCTGCCACTTAACGCTTTGAGTATTAATGGATTCATTCCTGTAATCAAAGGTATAGGGTTTGAAACCTTCTACCTCCATTTGCCTACTGTCTGTCTTTGAGCAAGTTACTCAGATAGGGTCATCTCTGAAAAGGGACACTTTCACCAGTGCGTTTACCTGGTTAATACATAGAATATAGAAAAACTGTCCTGTTTTGGGGCCTTTGTCCCCATTATTTTTTAATTTGTCTAGAAATCTTGTGCTAGAAAAATGAGAAGAACGTTGGTCTGTTTCTTGTAAAATGTGTGGCTTTCTGGCAAATTGCTTTGGATTGCATTCTCCATATAAAGACAATCATGCGAGTTTCAGAGTTCTGTCTCCTTCAGAAAATGATTGCTAGCTTATTATTTTAGCAACTTCTGAAGAACATATGAGAAATATTTAAAATCTTTCCTGATTTAATGGTCTTTGTTTCTGATTCTTGATCTAAGATGCTAGGAGAGCATGGGAGGTGGGCAGTAGGTTGCACCACATGATACTCAAAACAGTGAGCTAAAATACACCTCATGGTCATTATTTATGCATTTATTCATAATCAAACATCTGAATGTAAGGCAGTTGTACAAAGGGCTGTTAAAGATGCTCACATCTATGTGTGGGTGTTGTTTGTATATAAATACTTAGTTCTTGCATCCCAGAGTAGTTATGGTGTAAAGGAAGGAATTAATTGTAGTAAGCAGGAACATCATCATATCAGTCACGTTCCTTGGATATGTTCTTGCGTTTCAATGCTTAAATGACTGTTTATTATCTGGCAGTGAATAAACCAGTCAGTATAAAGTATGTCAGTTTAATGTTAAAATATTAACTAGAATGCATTTTAATTTGGCTTGCTTTCTGCAGGCCAGCGGGTGTGAGATGCTATAACAGTTTGTCTAGTACTTAGTGCAGATGAGTAAGGCTATAAGCTATTTATGAACTGCTTCCTGTAGTGCAGAGTTTGATTCCCTCAGCCTTTGTTTGCCTGCTGTGTGACTCTGACCAAGTCACTTCAGACTGTCCTCCTAGGCAGCCCCTAAAAAGTGACAGTTCAATATGCTATCCCAAGCTGTTAGCGCATGAATTACATATTTAACTTTGAATATCTGCACCCTTCACTTAGATGCTAATTAGTGCTTCAATTTATGCTGTTTGACTATGAATCCTAGTACATTTCTTGTAGTTTAATGGATTGCCAAATGTATTTACAAAAACGAGAGTTTCAAAAGAAGAGAAGTTTCTTGTTAATCATGCTAAGCCTGTTTTCAATCTGAGACTACTTTGATATGATCATCAAATGGCTGCCAGTACTACTGCCGTAAAATTTTTAATAAAAGCTTTAAATTAAATTCAAATCTCATTGTAAAAGCAAAGAGGAAAACAGTGTGCACACTGACAGGTTTGAACAGTGTTTGAGGTCAACTGGGAAGAGACAACCAAGTAACAGGATATTGGTTTGGGTGCAGTGGGGAGGCCCAGTCCATTACCCTGCCTATGGGCCCATTTTGCCATGATCCAGCTCTGAGAACTCCCCACGAATGGATCAAATTTTGGAAGACCTCCCAATCTACTTTCCATTCATGGTCTGCCCTGGTCCTTTTCAGTTTGTCTGCCACACAGTTTGTTTCTGACAGAATGTAGGATGCCTGTAAAGTGAAAATGCACTGTAAATCTGTATTCCAAGCTAACATGGCTAGTCTGCAAAGGGGGTATGGCCTAGTCCCCTCTTGTTTGTTAATAAATTACATGACTGTGGTATTGTCTGTAACCACTTGAAGAGATATCAGGGACCTAAGATGGTTCAGAGAGTTAAGTGTCTTGATCAGGGCAAGCATCTCATTAATATTTATGTGCCTGCATCTGTCCTTGGTGTCCCACAACTCTGCACTTTTATCCCTCCTGAAACTGTTCCCCAAGCAAAGTTCAAAGTGTCTGTGGTGACTGACTGCTTTGGTGTGGGGAGGGACAAGGGGAGACCTGGAATTAAGGGTATCTGTTGTTTCCACCAAAGGATTTCAGCATTCCAAAGACATGCATCTGGAGCATTTCTCCCCGGGCCTCCGCTGAAAACAGGCTCTGTGGAACCTAGTCGGACTTTCCCGGTCAACAAATGATAAATAAATAAATAAATAAATAAAATGTCTCTTCCGACAAACCCCAGCACTGGGATTTATAAAGATAAAGGGTGTTGATGCTGTGACCAAAAATAATTCAGAAGCCACTGTATCTTTCTCATGTGAAGTCTTGCCAGAGGTGTCATGAGAATCATAGGTGCCATGAGACACAAAATCTTGAGGTATTCCCTTGCAGGGACCAAAGTTGTGGTGGAAAACCTTAGAAACAAATCTAAATAAAGATCTATTTTTTTCCTGTGAACAAAAAGCTCTTTGAACTGAGGTGCCTAGGTGACATCCCAGGAACACAATCCTGTGTGAAGGAGTCAAGAACGGCTTTTGGGTGTTCTCTTGGAATCCCAGCTTGTATAAAAGATCTCTCACCCAAGAGAGAGAGATTCCTGATACTTTGAAAAAGACCCTGCAAAGATAAAGAAGTTATCAAAATATGGAAATGTGGATACCCTGTAGACTACAATGAACTATAACTGGAGCTAGACACTCTGTGAACACTCTTGGTACAGTGGATAGTCCAAAGTGTAAGGCAGAGAACTGATAATGGGATCCAGACATACAAAACCTTAAGAAACATGTGATGTCTGTATGAATAGGGATGTGATGGTAAGTGTCTTTTAAGTCTAGTGTTAGCATGAAACTTGAAAGAGAAAGAGGAGGTAACAAGTTGTAAAGTGGTATCATTTTGAATTTGGGCACTATCGCAACAGGTTTAGGAAAGGAAAATCCAGAACTCTAAGAATTTTTTTTCTTTGTCACTGGGAAGATACTTGAATAAAAAACATTCCCCACTGGGGAAGGATGAACTGGCTCTAACATTCCTTTGAAAAGCATGTGATGAAGAACTGGTAAAAACAAAAGAGTCTGATCTTCAGGATGAGGAATGACACCCTGGAAAGGAGAAATTTTCTCCCACTGCCATCTATAGACTTGATGAATGACTTTCAGAACCCATTTGTCTGAAATGATCTATTGCCAAAGAAATAAATGGTCATTTAGACTTTCTGTAAGAAAAAGGGACTACAGTGAGAGGGGTTCACAAGGTCTCTTATATAATCATTCAGACTTGTTGGACTGTTCTTGGTTTTGGGAAGTTCAAGACTTCTTTTTGAAATCCCCTTGCCATTTATTCTTAAATGTCTGTTTACCTGTATTTTGTTGAGACTGTTTATTCTATTTTTTGCCAAAATTAGATGAGGAGATAGAAAGTCCTTTGGAAAATTTAGAAAAAGAAGGCCGAAAAATTTCACTGACTCCCTGGATCAGCTTGCCCCTTTCATCACACTTTTTGATCAGGGGGTCAAACACTAAATCTCTTTCCAAGGGAGAATGTAAAATATTATTTTAACATTATCTGTGGCATTCTGAAAATGCAGCCATACAAACCTCCTGAAAACAGTACCAGTAGCCATAGTCCAGGAAGAAGTATTAACAGAGTCATACACACACTGTAAACAATGTGTAGTGAGCTATACAAGAGAACAAACTAAGTTATTTAAAGCAGATTTTCCTCACAAGAAGAAACTGCAGATAAAACATTCCTCATACTTTCACAATTTGTCAGAACAAACTTTAACATATGAACCTGACAATTCAAAATTCTGGTAATCAAAGTTGCAGAGGCGTACACCTTTCCCATATCTATGCACAATTCCCATCCTTATCAGAAAGTGTAGCATTGGAATTAACTAAGTGCTTAGCAGCAGTGAAATCAACTTAAGCTATATCTGCTGGGTCAGGTTTGGGAATAGTGTATAAAAAAGTAAAAGACTGATGAACTTTATACATCTTATCTGCCTTTTTAGGGGAAGATGGCTGACTATCAGGAAAATTGTAGGCATTAACACACACATCTTCTAAAGCAGACAGAACAAGATGAATGGGTGCAGGTTCTGTGAAGTCTTTCTTTAACAAATCATAGTATTTTCTTTTTTTTTTCCAAAATGTTTTTGATTTATTTTATAACACAATAACATAACAGCATACTAACAAGAAAAAAACAAACTATATGCAATGTTCATGACAACTAAAAAAGCAATATACATAGAACATTTAATATTTCTCTAACAGATTGAACAATTTTGTCCAAGCAATTAAATGATGGATTGTATTGTTAGTCCTTGCTTTTATAGTAGCAATCTCATTCTTACAAATGTATTTTACAAGATGAATAAACTCAACTTTAAAGACAGGAGTAGATTGAGATTTCCAATTTTTGAGGACTGAGAAACCTCAGCATTCTCTCACTAAAAATATTGGCACATTCTAGCAATAGATTCAGAGAAAGAAAATTCCTCACGGGGAGAATCAGAAAATGAGCTCTCCTCTGAGTCTAAATCAGAAATTTGAGGAAAAATCATTTATCCATCTATGTATCTTCCCCTTCAGATTCAGAATCTTGAGTCTCTTCAGGAAAATATGAATCCTTTCTTCTTTTACAAAAAAACTACTTTACAATAAGGATCAATAACCTGAATCAAACCCTGAGCCAGACCCAGTAAATGACTTCTTTCCAAAAAAATTAAGGGGGAGTAGACACATGTTTGTTTATTCTGTTTCTTTTTGACAAGGAAAATTGGTCCAACCATATTACTAATGGCAGCAGCAGCTTCCCCAGGGATGGGGACAGCATTTTGATGCAACATGGAAACCTTCCCTGTCCCCTCTCCCAGGACTAACAAGAGTGGCTCTCTCTTGCCTAGTAAGGGGACCGCAACAGCCGCAGAGGATGTGGCTAACATCAGTGGCCTGAGGTGCAACACATGACCACAGCAGAGTCATCTGCCTCCAGCTGAAGCAAATTGTTATTCTGCTGTGGTGGCAAAGGCTGTTTGCTTCATTTTTTGTTTCTTTTTGTGGCTGGAAGAAGGACCAGTTGTGGGACCCATAGTCTATTCTATGCTCAAACTGAAAATGGCGCCTGTTTACCTGGGAAGGCAAACAGCAATTGCTAGTAAACACTACCAGTCCACAAAAGTTACTTTTTGAGAGAAAAACACAGTAAAATCATTTTAAAACACTATGTCAACCTCACAAAAGTAAAATAAACACAATTTATACACAAGAAAAATGTTTTCAGTTACTTTATACCACTTTTAAACTGACAGAAAAATGAGTGTTCTGTTTAAAAAGTACATTATAGCCTCGAGGCAGTCCATCAACACACACCACGCCTAACTTTAAAATAACTTTCCTGAAGAGAAAAGTAATAAAACATGAAAAAAAAGAAAATGGAAGATTTTTTCCCCAAAGAGAACTTATCTGTCCAGAAAAGGAAAGCACAAGCCAACCGTCAATCCTTGAAAGCCTATCAAGAGCATACTCTTCAGTGGCAGTAAGGCTCTATGGAAGTTAGCATCAAATCTTGTCTTAGTCAACCCTGCTAGAAGTGTCTGACAATCTGGGCACATGGAAGGTGTCCTGAAGCTTTGGAAGCTGGCCGGCTGTTATATCCTTGGCATAATGTAACGCCATATAGCTAAGGCTACTGCAGCAGTGATCAACGTGATGAACATTGAATCTTAGTAAGACATCTTTTAGAAGACTAAAACTAAAACTGAAAACTGCTTCGGCATCAAGGAATAAAGTTCAGGCTATAAATTAGCTTCCTCTTTGTGTTCTGACTTACAGCTTTGGTGACTGACTGGCCCCAAAAAGCATTGAATTAGTTTGACAAAAAAAACAAGAAAATGTCTTCATGCTTGTCAAATGATATATAAAAAACAGTGAATAGCAAGACTATATATCCCTCATTCTGAAGGAAGTACGGCCCTCCATAAAATTAACTATATGTATGGGTCTGCTATCATGGGACTGCATATATATTTTTTGACATCATCATATCCAAACAATGAAATACTAAACCACAAAGAAAACAACTCTAAAATAGCATATTTGCTCAGATTAACAGAAGCATATACAATTTTTGCTCCGTTTTATATCAGTGGCATTTGTAAGTATTTCTTACTGCCTATATTATCTAACATTTCTTGATAAAATATCATGACTTTTATGTAATTTTCTGTGCATGCAGTCTATATATTTTGGAACTCTTCAACCTGGACCTCTGCTAAAATGGGATTTTGCTCAGGAGGGAAGATCTAAGCCTGGCATGCAAAACATCTTCAGACCTCACTCTAATGGGCCTCCTACAATTCTACAAAACAAACAGCATCAGGATTACCCATTCTTAGACATAAACATTGTCTGTGATATAAATAGGCCCTGCTAGAGAGACAGATATGTATCCCAAAGATCACCCCTTCTGTGGAACATGTTTCCCATCCATGTGAAGCAGAGTTCCTCCCTAACCCAATTCAAGTGTAACTTGGACAACATATTCATCCCTGGTTTGGCACCTATGTCTCTAATTTGCACAAGAAGCTTGTAAATGATTCATCTCCCAGGGCTCTGTTTACAAATGTTTCATCTCCCAAGCTCCTGCTTACACTGCCAAGGGTACTGGAAATAGTCAGATTTGGAATGCATGGCTAGACTTAAAAAGGCCCCAGTGGTGTTTAGCCTAGTAATATGAACCTATGACTATCACATCAAACAAATGGAAATAAATGAATTAATAAAAACAGTAAGAAAGAAAGAAGCAATCACTGAGATGTCAAAAGTAACCAAGCCTATTGGTAACAGAAATCTGATACATCTGGCATTTCTGAGAAGTCCAGAAGTCATAATTTAGAACGTTAACAATTGACCTTTTGAAAAATAAAGATAAGGTTTCAGGTTCTCTGTGTTTAATAAGGAATTAAGCGAATTTTAAAAATAGCTAAAAAGGCTGCAAAGCTTGCAGGTAAAGATCCCCTACCTAGAGGCTAATATGATTCAAAACAGCAAGTTCTGGTGTTCAAGACAGAAGCACTCAGCAAATAAAATTGTTTCCTGAAACACATATCTTGTGGTGGTTATGTTCTTATTTTAAATGACATTTTTTCATAAGTACATGAGAATTTGTTGTAGTTTTTGTTTTTCAATTAATTCATGATGCCTCTGAGTGATATGGAAAAAGAGGGAAGTGTTACCCTCCACCTTACTTTACACAACATGGGCAGCAATGTCATCTGCAGTCAAGATGCAACTGCTGAGATGAAGTACCACAGGCGATTAGCAAGACTAGCTTAACCAACAAGATCTCCCTGTAGGAAATCTCTGTACTGGAAGCAGTTGTAGAAGTCACACATGTGCCATTTGTTGGCATCATGCACATTGCCAGTGTACTACATAAAACCAGTGACAATAATATAGCATCTACACTGAAAATAACCTGGAAATTCAAGTAATTGTATCCTTTTTTGTTGGTAGAGGCATCTCCTTTATGACCGCATTGGTGCCTTAACTGCAGCATGTGTTTGCTTAGTATAACCTGAGACTGCAGGATGGGGAATGAGGTCATAGAGGCTATGAATGATGGTGACCCTTTCCTGATCTGTCCTGGGCAACCATATATGCTGATCCACATGCTGCAGTAGCACACCAACAAAGTTATCCATGATTCTTAAGGTGGAGGGTTGGGAGACATAAGTGTGCTCACTGTTGGTTACTGGATGCCCCTGTGGCTTAGATGGTTAACATAACACATAACTTAATCTCCAGTAGATTAAGGACACTATGCAGTCCTTGGAATGATATATTTGGTCAGCACATGTCACAGGTAATATGGAACAGATTATATTCTACCGGTTACTGATCCATAATCTGCTAGACTATCAGACCATCATAAGTCAGCCACGGCCATTACTGTAGATGTTGCTGCAGTGTTCTGCATTTTTAAAGTTTCCTGTATTATCTGCATATGTATTTGGTTGAAACATGCCAGTTCTGCTGTTGCAGTTAACATTTTGTTCTGCACATTGACATTTTTCTGCATACTATGCTAAGTTATGCTTGCACATTAATGCAGTGTAACTCTGTTCCACACTGTTCCTGAATATCCACACCTATGTTTAGTCACTCATTCCCTGGCGTCACCTTCTGTGTAACATGCATCAAACTTTGCATGAAAGCTACCCAGACAAAAATAATCCTTGAAATGCCAATGCCTTTTGTTTTTTAATCCCCCGCTGATGCCTTTCTCAGACATTTGAAACTCAGTTGCCATTAAAATGAGAATCTTTAAAGATTTTTGCTCAAAGACTTTTCTTTTTGCTGGGAAAATGCATTATATCTCTGACTAATTTCAGGAATACAAGGCAAAGTACTGTGAGTATGATATGCTTAGTATAGTCTGAAAAAGAAAGTATTTTGAGCTGGGGAGGTAGGGTTAAACAATGAAGACATTTGAAAACATGATGTGCAATTTAAGGTCCTTTATTACAGAGTCATCTAGCTTAATACCACTATTTACGATATTTTTTCCATAAAGGATAAAAATAAGGCTATAGGCATGTCAAGAACACCAAGAATAAATAGTAAACGAGAAACAGCAATTTTGTGGATACAATTTCAAAACAGTTCCACTATGAAGTATTCGCTTCTTGAAAGCCAGTGCTTCAAAAGAATGGGAAAAAAGTGCCCAAAAACTTTTTTTTTTCCAGGGGGCAAGCCCATTGCACTCTCTGAAAGGGGTGCAAGCCCCCATAGTCCCAAACTTATATAACCAACTGTGAGGTTGTACCAACTGAAAGAAAGGAGAAGAGAATCATTGCCAATGCACAATTCGAAATCACACCAGCAATGATTTCCTATGGAAAAAGTGTTTGGCCTTATGCCGTTCATTTTGTTTCTGTGAGCTACTGAAGATATTGTGTAGGGAAGCCTTTCAGAACAGACATGAGTCCTAACAACTGAGCCATATGCATAAATAATGCCATTTCCTATCTATTTTATTATACTGCAACTTAATGATATTGACAAGAATAAACAATAGTAAAGCATTTAGCATACATTATCAAAAAATAATTTCTGTCAGAAGAATATTAATAAAACAATCCGTCTTAAAATGATGCTACAACTTTGTAACAGCAGACTAAAATTATGAAGTTCTCACTCAAAGAATGATTTTAATCTTATCTGCAGTAAAGCCTTCCCTTCAAGGGAAAAATATTATAGCAGACAGCACCTGCACATTTGTGAAATCATCAGTGATACTCTACTATCCAAAAATCAATATATTATTCTATGAATTAAAAAAATAAGTATATCTTTATAAGAAAATCATGACATTGTCATTCTTAAACACCCAGTTAAAGTAAGTGGCTGTGACATTTTTGACAATGCAGTTTTTCCAAGTACACTTTTATAAGTAAAGGCTTTCATGTAAGTTCAGATCAGTCCCTGCCAAAGTAGAGTCGAGTTTCTCTAAAGAAGGCCTGCTTAAGTCATCACTTAGCACATGATATTTTCTAACATTCTTGACCTTGCAGTATGAAAATCCACTCAGATAATTAAATGAAAAATGCCTGGCTCTAATAAAGATCAATTAATATACCTTAACTGTACTACTGTATGTCACAGTTAATGTCACTGATTGAAAATAAGTGCTGTATAACCAGCTATTTTGTACCATAATTAGGTTAAATTCTCTCCTACTATCAGAAATGGTGTTTCAATTCTGTCTTTATAACACTTATTCTTCATTTGTATAAACCTATTAAGTAATATAGGAAGTGACTATAGTAAAAACAATAGTAAAAAAAATATAAAAAAAGACACATGGCAAAAATTTGCTTTCGTATTTTAATTCAGAGTTGATTCAATCACTTCAGCTCAATCACAATGTGGAGAATATAGCCAACTTCATGATTTACAGGGATGGAACTCTGCCTATGACCCAGACATCTCAGGTTTGATTAGAGGCCACATACAAACCACCTATGATTCAGATGTGTGTGTGGGGGGGGGGGTAACATGTTTGACTACCTACTTCTCCCTTGTGGGATGGCATGTTCCATAAACAATCCCCTTTGGAAACATGGAACTGGTCAGAAGTGTCTGCTTATTGGGGGACAGGAATTTCTAAGAGTCACATCATGTGTGGAAGTAATTGCATTGCCTGCTATGTTTACCCCTTAAGCACTATTGGGACAGTGCACTGGAAGAACAGTAAGGTTTAAAGTAAAATAAAAACACACTGATAGCTGCTTGGATGATAGCCACACTGTGGTCATACTCTTACCTTATAAAAGGAAATGAATGAGATACCCTGCAGCCACAACTGCTCAAATAGTCTGAAAGCAGGGGCAGCCCATGCTATTGAACTGCAGGACTGCAGCCCCCCCCCCCCCAGCTGTAAAGAAGAAAGAAAAGAAAAGAAAAAACAAATGCAAGTCCTGGACCTTTGTGCATGTATGCTCACAAAATTTCCTGATATCTGGACTGCTGGTGAACCAGTCCACAGCATGAGCACAGAATCCAGACTGCTGCTGAGACAGTCCGGATTAGGAAGACAGCTTTCAAGAGCAGAGATCCCAGAAGTCTATGCAGTTATACCAGCATAGACTGGAAGGGGTTCAGACTACAACATCTGCAGGACGGGTAGAAGCTTGCTCTCATGGGAAGGAGAAGGACATCTCACAGGCTTTTTAGTGCAGAAATGGAGGGAAACTGTGTGTGTGTGTGTGTGTGTGTGTGTGTGTGTGTGTGTGTGTGTGTGTGTGTGTGTGTGTGTGTGTGTGTGTGTCAGAGAGAGAAATGCCCCAGTTAAATATACCTGGTGGCTAGAGAGAACTCAGGAAATACCTGGTGGCTAGACTCAAACCCTGTACCTTGGGAGCAGGTAGCAAGAGCTTGAATTCCCTACCCACCACCACTTGTGAAATTTTTGCTTCATATTTTTGTTCTTGTGAAATTCGTGGTTTTCTGGATTTTGAATTCACTAAATAATGACAGGCATTTGAATTTCAGACTTCATATTCTTCAGAAAGTGCATGGTAACACAAAACCTTTTATTCTAGCAATGTTCTGTTTATAAGATGAATATTTGAAATTTGTTCCTCTTTTGGGGGCTGTATTCCCCCATTATTGGCTTTGTCCATGTTTTTTGTGCTAAGAGGTTGAGAGCTATGGTGAGAACTGAATTCACTGAATATGTTTGAGAGCTGTATTCCCCCATTATTGGCTTTGTCTAGGTGTTTTGTGCTAAGAGGTTGAGAGCTACGGTGAGAACTGAATTCACTAAATGATAGCCATTTAAGTTTCGGTCTACCTGTCTTTTAAGAAACAGCTGATTTGGCATAGTGGTATATTGCTCTGACTGTAGTGCACAGGGTCCTAGGTTCAAGTCTTGGCAGTGAAATGCATGGTGGTAATAGAGAATTTTATTCTAGCAACTTTCCAAGATTATACAAGAAATGTTTAAAATGTGTCCATAGTTTTGGGGCAGTAAATTTTGGCTTTTTCCAGATTTCTTGTGCTTCAAAGTTGAGAGATACAGTTGAGTATCGAGTGGATTTTACAAGGAGCTGAGAGCTTCAAGAGAAGTTTAGTGTTGCTTATGTTGAGTCTGCTTGCATTGTTAATAGCACAACAGGTAGTGTACTTGCTTTCCATGCAGAAGGCTATGGGTTCTACTCCAACAGTATAGAGATGCATTGCTGATACTGTACTGTGTTGTACTTTTAAAGAAGGTGGATGCTGCAGTCCTGAGAATGTCCTCTTTGGTGGAGATACCTAGTAACAATGAACTTGTTATCAGTTTGCCATCCATTCCCTATTGCAATATTACTAGCTTATCATTTTTTAATGTAACATAGGCAATTTATTCCTCAAGTGCAACAGGCACTTTATTTGTAGATGAAACAATGAAATACAAAGTTGTTTGCTTGCAGCAACCTCTTCATTAGTTACAGATCTCTTTAATGTGGAATTATTTACATGACTTTTACTTCTGCAGAGATTGTGCATATTTACTGATACTGGTGGATTGTAGAAGTTTGAGTAAACTTTTATGATGGAAGTATTCTGAACTGGGCAGTTTTGTCATTACTGGTGGATGCATTTTGTTTCATTGTTTACTGGAAAAATGCTCAAAATAATAAATTTTAAATGCTGTCTAACAACTATACTGTATTATACAAGGAATATGATTTAATACAATCAGGAAGGTATATACTTCAGTGGTGGTGCTGCGGTAGCATTGTCACCTCATAGTAAGACATTGTCCTGTTTGATTCTCAGCTAGAGCATCTTCTGTGTGGAGACATGCGTGAATGGGCGTACCTTCGTTGAAGGTTGTGCGTCAAGGCCAGCAACTCGGCACGTAAAAATCTACTGCCAATCATTAGCGGACCGGAGTTCTGCCGTGGTGACCCCTAACCAGGAAAAGCCGAAAGACACAACAACAACAACAATCAGGAAGGTATGTCAAAGAACACATGTATTTTTCCTGTGCAAGGCACCTATGATTTTAAAACAGTTAATCTTTATCTGCCACTGGCCAGATATATTTTCTTTGAATGTGGGTATCAATGTTGTTTCAATGAATGTGAGTTTCAAGGGCAGAAAAGTACAGTTGTGTACACTTACCATAAATGTAGATGTTCAAGTGTATTCACTGATGCATTCATCACATTTGAGTTATCTGCCTACAGGTAACCCTCAGCTGACCTGAATACCAGAGTCTTCAGACTTCTGCGTCGGATGCTGTCGTTTCTGCCTTGACGTCAGGTCGTCAAGGGTATAAAACATGCAGCCGATGCCATTACATCAGTTTTTCTTGCCCCATATGTCAGGTGCCTGCACAATAGGAAGCAATTAAATGGTATGGTAAACCCCCATCAAAAAGCAAATACACAAGAAAAAATAAATATACCAACAAGAAGGAAAGGTAGAGCCAAGAGAAGTCAGAGGGCTGGAGGAAGGGTAACCAGGACTGCAACAGTGAATATACTCGAACATCTGCATTTATGGTAAGTGTATACAACTGTACTATGTTCTTTGTGTTTCACTGTTGCAGTCATCACATTTGAGTTGATTCCCAAAGCTAAGGAAGGGAGGAGGAAGTTAAAGAGCATTAGGGCTAGCTATTAATCCCTGCAAGACTGCAGTGGCAAATCCAGCTCTGGATTTAGAAAAGATAGACGTGGTAATGCTTGGTGAAGGTATGTACAGTGCTCCAGGTAGCAGCTTCTAGGATGTCCCTGGTAGGAACTCCTCTGTGAAATGCCACAGAGGTAGATGCAGCCCTGGTGGAATGTGATCTTATCCCCTGTGGGGTAGGTTTTCCATGGTGCTTGTAGCAGAAATTAATGCAATGGGCTATCCATTTGGAAATGGTTTGTTTTGAAATGGCCTTCCCTTCTGCCCCTGCAGCAAAGCTAACTAAGAGCTGTCCAGATTTTCTGATAGGCCTAGTCCTGTCCAAATAGAATCTAAGTTGTTTGTGCACATCCAGAGAGTGCAGTATTTGTTCCCCTTTGTTTTGTGGATTAGGGAAAAAAGTAGGTAAATGAATGGACTGATTTAGGGTCACAGTAGACACCACCTTGGGCATAAAGGAAGGATTAGTCCTGAGGGAAACCCTGTCCACATGGAAGATAATGAGGGGTTCCACCGCCATGAGGGCCTGTAATTCAGACACTCTTCTTGCTGAAGTAATGGCTAGAAGGAAGGCTGTTTTCCAAGAAAGGAATTTCAACTCTGCTGTAGCAGCTGGCTCAAAGGGGGGAAGAGTGAGCTTTTCCAATACAAAGTTAAGGTCCCAGGCTGGAGTGGGAGCTCTCCTGGGGGGGGGGGGTCTTACATTTTTGACCCCTCTAAGGAATTGCTTTAGCAAGGAGTGAGAGAAGAGGGGTGGCTCAGTATTATAATGTGCTGAAATGGCAGAGGCATGAATTTTAACTGACGAGAAGGACAGACCCTTGTGGAGCATTTCTGTTAAGTACTCTAGAATATGAGGTAAGCTGGGCACTGTTGTGCCCATCCCCTGAGCCTGGCTCCAAGAACAGTATCTTTTCCACTTTTCAGCATAGGATTTTCTTGTACTAGGCCTCCTAGAATCCAGAATGACATCCAGTACCTTCTTACTGAGGGATGCTAGAGGAGAGTTCAAGGAATTAGCCAGGCTGCAAGGTTCAGGGTTTGAAGCTGAGGGTGCAGAATCTGGCCCGCCTGCTGGGAGAGCAGGGAAGGGGTCTGAGGCAGGTGCCATGGTTGTAGTAGTGTCATACTGTGCAAGAGGGGGTACCAGTGCTGGTCTAGTGCAATCAGTATTGTCCTTGGCTTGTCCTGTTTGATCTTTAGTAGAACCTTCGAGAGGAGAGGCAGAGGGGGAAAGGCATAAACCGAGAGGCTCTCTCAGGTAAAGGACAGCTTGACTGTGGGGAGTTCTTGTGCAGAATTTGTTCAATTGTTAGTTCTGAGGGGAGGCAAACAGGTCTACCTCTGGAGTCCCCCATTTGTTCCTCAAGAGGTTAAATATTTTGGGTTCTAGTTTCCATTCATGTGGGTCCATGAGATTTCTGCTTAAGTATGCCAGTGAATTTAGTTTGCCTGGCAGGAATTGTGCTTGTAGGTGTATTTGGTAACTCAAGGCTGTGTCCCACAGAGCCATGGCTAGTCTGCAGAGAGGGTCTGAGTGGGTTCCCCCCTGCTTGTTTATGTACCACATAACTGTGGTGTTGTCTGTCTTTACCAATAGTTGTCCTCGAAGAATACGGTCTTTGAAGGCTGTCAGAGCATTCTGTACAGCTAACATTTCTTTTTAATTGATATGCAGGTGCATCTGTCTTGGGTTCCATTTGCCCTGAATGCACTGCCCTGCCATCTGAGCCCCTGCCCCATGTATAGTCTGATGCATCTGTTGTTAGGGTTTGGGCGGCAGAGGGTAGAGTGAAAGGGGATTCCTTGTTGTGGTAGCAGGCCTCTGCCCACAAGAGGAACTCTGTCTTTATACAAGGAATGATAGAAATCATTGTTTCCAGGTCCTGAGAATGTTGACACCATAGGCTTTTTAGATACCATTGGAGTTTCCTCATATGCAGTCTTGCATATGGAATTAGTAGGATGTAAGAGGCCATGAACCCCCGAGCTTGCAGTATTTTCCTTGCAGATAGCTGGGGATTTGTGGCCAATAGTTTGAAGTAGGTTGTCAAATAAACTTGTTTCTCTGGAGTGAGGAATGCCATCTGGGAAGTTGTGTTCAAGCTTGTTCCCAGGAATACAATCTGTTGGCAGGGTACTAGGTGAGATTTATTTTTGTTGATGGTGTACTCCAGTGAGGTTAGAAGTTTCTTTACGAATGTCAGGTGTTGTAATAGCAAGTCCTGGCTTTCTGCTTGAATCAGACAATCGTCCAAGTATGGGTAAATTTGAATGTTTTTCTGCCTGCAAAATGCAATGGCTGGAGCTAGACACTTTGTGAACACCCTGGGCACAGTAGATAAGCCAAAGGGAAGTGCATGGAGCCCACCCTGAAATGTAGGTATTGTCTGCAGGATCCTCTTATTGGGATGTACAGGTAAGCTTCTTTAAGTCTAGGGTTGCCAGCCAGGCATCCTTGGCTAGCATAGGAAGAAGCTGTTGAAGAGTTAGCATTTTGAATTTTGGAACCACCAGAAAGGTGTTGAGAATAGAGAGGTCCAGGACAGGATGCCAGGAGTTGTCTTTTCTGGGTACCAGAAAAAGTCTTGAATAAATACCTTGTTCCCTTTGTTCTGCTGGGACAGGTTGAATAGCCCTGATACTGAGAAGAGAGAGAACCTGCTGTTGATCCTCCACCCATTGATTTGGGGGTAGGTCTGGCCAACCATTTTGGGTTGGTAGTGTGTGGAAGTGGAATATGTATCCTTAGGAAACTATGTTCAAAACCTATTTGCCCTGGGTAAAGAGTTCCCAGTTTTTTGCATGCAGGGCAAGCTTTCCTCCTAAGGGAGCAGGTAGATGAGCAGGGCTTGGGAAGTTTAAGGTTAAGTCATTGTGCCATTTTTCCATAGGGGGGGTGGCTTACTACTCCCTGCTTTGAAAGTGGGAGCCCCCCCACACACACACTACTTAGATCTGTGTGTAGTCTGAGACTGTAGTCTAGGTGGTCTGCTGTTCCTGGGTTTGGACTGCGAAGGCCTGGAAGGGACTGGAAAGGACCAGTTCTTTGAATGCCAATGCCTACTGAATCTGGGTGGCTGTACTTGTAGGAAATCTTTAACAGTTTGCATAGATTTAGCTTTTTTCTCCATCCTTTTGAGGACTTCTTCTTCTTTGTTGCCAAAAAGGTGGTCGTGGTTTAATGGAGCATTCAGTAATTTAGCTTTAACATGATCTGGCAGGTTTTGTTCCTTAAGCCAAGCATGCCTTCTAAGTAAAGACTCAGTGACAGCAGCCCTGCAAGGATGCTTCTAAAGCATCAAAACCACATTGCAAAGTATGTTTACCAACTTGTTCTGCAGAATGCAATAAATTTTGCAATTCTTTGTGTTCAGCACAGTCAGGAATCAACATAATTTTCTGTCTGAGTAGTCCCATAATATGCTGCTGATACTTTAACATATGAAACTGGCAATTTAAAGCCCTAATGGCCAAAGTAGCAGAAGTGTATACCTTCTTACCCCATCTGTCCAATGCTCTAGAATCTCTATCAGAAGGGGTAGGATCTTTGGCAGCAGTAGCCTTAATGCCTTTTGGTCCTTGTGAAATAGTCTTTGGATCTGCAGAAGGATTCTCGAAGAGGAACTTGTGAGAGTCAGGTACTCTGTAGTACCTGTCAGGTTTTCTGGGAGCTGGAGGTAAAGTGTCTGGGGTAAGGCTAAATTCCAAGAAAGCATCATCTACAATGTCCAGAACAGGAGGGATAGCTAAAGGCCTGTACTGAGGTAGGAGTAAGAATTCCCTAAGTCTCTTTTTGGACTCAGAGTAATCCTGGCTTTCCCAGCAGAAATGCTCCCTAAGAGTATGCAAGGTTTCACCGAAAGACAAATCTTCTGGAGGGAAAGCAGAGGGAATGGAATCCTCAGCATCAGAATCCTCATAAGTGGATAAGGTCTAATCCTGGTAATCAGAAGGAGCAGAAATATCAGATTCCTGATCAGAAGAATCAGAAAGAAAATCAGTTCTAGGTCTCTTAGAGGGGGAAGGCTGGCTTCCCCTAATTAAGGTAATAAGGTCTTCAGCCATTGTAAGCATTTGTTTTTAAGGCATATGAGCCTGAACCTGTGATTTGGTTGTCAGTTTTCTAGGCATAGTGCTAGTTTTTGGCCTGGATGAAAATGATGGCGTCGGTTAAAACGAAAATTTCAGGAGTTGGCCAACCGGCACTTGTGAACTGCTTCTGCTTCGGGCATCGCAAGGCAAGAAAGACTGATGTAATGGTGTCGGCTGCATGTTTTATACCCCTGACGACCTGATGTCAAGGAAGAAGTGACAGCATCCGATGCAGAAATCCGAAGACTCTGGTATTCAGGCCGGCTGAGGGCTACCTGCAGGCAGATAACCCAAATGTGATGACTGCAACAGTGAAACATGAAGAACATCATTTTAATGCTAAGCCTATTTTCATCGTGAGACTGCATTGCTTTGTTTAGCAGATGTCTATTAGTGTTTGTACTGTAAAATCTAAAATAAAACTTTTAAATGAAATCCAAATCATCCTAGAAGTAAAGCAGTATGCACATTACACTGTTTATGGTAAATGGGGTGAAATAGCCAAGTAATGGGACATTGGAATAGCTGCAGGGGGAGGCCCCTTTCGACCATGATTTTGTGACGGGGGGGTCGGCAAACTCATACATCCCTGGCTGAACTATACCTCTTAACTGTCCAGATTTTTGCAGAATTAATAGATTTTTGCTTCTTATTTTTTGGTTTGTTCCTCATAAAATTTGTGTTTTGTTTGTCAAATCATTTAGGAATGAAGCCACTAAATAATGACAGACGCTGAGAGGTACGCACTAATAAATCACTTTACAGAATTAGATATATCCAAACCCTCAAAATGTTGCTCTCCCCCTAATAATCCCCCTGCAAAATGGCAAATTTGGAAGAAAACGTGGAGGGTTTACAATTAATAAATAATTGTAAAGATCAGTTGTAGATTAATTTTAATTTCAGAAATGAATCTAGATTCTCCTATTTTGTCAGCTGCTGAAGTTAACAGTACTAATATTTAAAAAAATGTGTTCCTTCTTTGACAGGCTCCCAGCTGTGTTGTGTGGTTATTTTATATTTTTGCATCACATTTTTGGTCCGTTTTTCATAAAAGTGTGGTTTTCTGGCAAATTATTAAAGGTTGAAGTTAGAAAATAATGACAGACATTTGAGTTTCAGATTTTATACCCTTCAGAAAATTCATACTAATGCAAGACCTACTATTGTATTATCTTTCTAAGTTTATAAGAGCAATATTTAAAAATTGTCCTTATTTTTGGGCCTTTGTCCCACTTCTGTTTATTGCTTTTGTCCAGATTTCTTGCTCTGAGGCTGAGAGGTATGATAAATGTGTCAGTGAGGCCATCACCAGTAGTGACTCTGTTTGTGTCCAAGCAAGGCAAGGTTCAGTTATGTAGTGTACGTGTGCACAGTATCCCCCCATCCAGGGTAGACACACGTAATACAGTGGCTTTTCATCTGTCTCTGATTTTGCAGAATGTTCTGGTTTTCTGTCATATTTTTATACTGTTGATTTATGCTTCTTCTTATTCAGAAAATGTATGTTGTTGCAGTGCCTGTTGCTCTGTGTTTAAGTAGCAATGCTTTAATCACCATCAGCTATGCTTGTCTGAGACTGTAAGATGCAAGTAAGTTTTAATAAGCATACTGTTAAATAATTACCAACATTGAAAGCCTTTTTGTTGTTGCCATGCAGAGAATATTTACATAACTAGATAGCGTATAAGTCTTAGGTATTGAAATGCATATGACAGTACTTGTAATAAAGGACAGGATTACAGTATTTTCAGAAGCTCATTGCATTTGCTGGAGACTTGCAGTCATCTTTGCAGGCTTTACCCGTAAACTAAACAGAATACCAATCTATCACGTGTGGCCCATAACCTGTGCAGTAATCCTTTAAACAATTTATCTTGAGCTTGTTTCTTATTTGCTGTTCATTTTTTACTTTGATCATGTTTTCCCCATGAAACAAGTAGATAGTTGTTGTCAGCAGCAGGTCTTTTTGGATAAATATTTTTACAAGTGGGGGTATCACAGAGATTGCTACTTTCAGCATGTTACTTGGTACTTTTATAAATTTGAATCTAAATTATAATTAGAACTGCAGTGCAAGGAGAAGTGGTTTGAGTTGAGCGCTGCTTGTTTTTTTTATACTTGATTTTTGACTGGCATTCCAGTCATGTATTTAAAAAGTAATTTATTTCTTCATGCCTCACAACCTTTTAATTTCCATATATATATTAAGTAAGCTGTCATGTAGTCAATGCATTGAAATATTTTTTTTCTTCTATAATTCATTTTATCTTGATTGGACTCTCATAATGGTGGCTTGGTACCCAGGGCAGAGTATTTAATTAAAGTCCCAATTTTTGCGATTTTTAGCATAGCTCCACTCTTTTCTAGTTGGCCACACCCCTTCCCATTGGCTCCACCCATTCAGCTGTCTCCTGCAGCCCCCCTTTGATTCGAAGTCACCAGCCGCCACTGTTTGAAAGTATGTGGGTGCAAAATGTGTTGTATAAAAGGATGTAGAATACAAAAAATATAAAGATAATTTATTTTCCAAGTGTAAACACAGTGGTACCTCAGCCTAAATCTTTTTGAGTATACTAGCCCCATTTCACAGCTGCATTAAATAACCCAACAAGCTTTACAGATGAATCCTGTTAATCACACACACTATTTCATAGCTTCCAAAATGTTCTCATAAGCACACAGCTGCTCATGTTTGAAATTGTGGCTTTTAGGAATGGTTTCAGATATAAAGTCTGTGGAAACTATTTATTGCTATAGTACAATAAATCCCATATTCTTGAAAAGACTTGTTGTAATAACAGATTTTACACATGGAAAATAAAAGTTTTTATAGTCTGCATTACGACCGGACACTTTTGTGTTTACTTTAAAACAATACTTCTACTGCAAAACACTGTGTTGATATGGTTGGCTGAGCTGTAAATTCAACATATTATTTGTACATTTCCTGAAAAAAATTAGTGACACATTGGTGCAGAAGTTACTACTGCTGCCTGCAGTGTTTTGTGGTTCTCTAGTTCAGTTTCCATTTGGGGTGCTTTCTATGTGGAGCCTACATCACCTCCACGTATGTGCATGTTTTTTCATCTGGCTCTTCATGTTCATCCCACATCTAAAATAAATGTTAATATCTAGTGAATTCAAGAGTCTGATTCTATACATTGCACTTTACAATTGTATGTCTGATCACATTTGCGTGTGTGTGTGTGTGTGTGTGTGTGTGTGTGTGTGTGTGTGTGTGTGTGTGTGTGTGTGTGTGTGTGTGCACGCATGCATATGCATGCATCTGGCAATCAGCCTACATCTCATACTCAGTTGGTTCTCTGCCTTGCTCCCATTGCTTGCAAGAATATGCTCCATCTCTGCCATGGCCCTGGACAGGATAAACTATGCACCAGAATATTAAAACAATTACAGTGCTAGTACTATGACACTAATCATTGAGTTTTGCAACTATAAAACTATTAGAACTGAGACAGTTCACCTAATCTCTGTGTTGTATTACATACAGGTAAGGCATTGGACTGCTCATCAGTTATCATATAAAGGTATATGTAATACTGTGGTTATCTGTAATATATTACTCTCCTCACTGAATTACAAAGAATGAAGCAAAGACTTTTGAAGCCTTCCTGCCATACTTAATTACAGCATAGTGGAAAAGGACAGAGGTTCTATAACTGGTATGAAAACAAAATATTATTTTTTACTAGCAGTAGTAAAAACTTTAAATCTCCAGCCTGGAAAACCCCAGACTTGGATCATTTACTTTCTTTAATACTGCAATCAGAAAGAGGGTTTGTGTTGGAGCATTTTTAAGGGATTTTTCAGGTCTGACATGTTAAGCTATTAACAAGAATGAAAGTTAGACTCTAAAAGCATCTGTTTTATCTTATTTATCAGGTAATAATCTTATTTGAGATTATCTATGACTGAGATTTATGTCATGACAGCAAGGGTCAGGTGAAAGTTCCACAAAGTAAAACAATCTTATACCTTATGCATTAGGCAACATAAAAAGTAGCCTGGTGTTTCACACATCTATCTGCACAATAAATATTAATGTCACCCTTCTTTTAATTGTTAATTCTTAATGTAGAGCATTGTCAAAATATAATTACCCCTTTCCCTTCTTCAACTGTCATCTGTACTACTGGCCCTGTTAAGTATAAGCCAGAGCCAAGATCCTCCCCAGTTAACCCAATTTCCTGGTTTAAGCCATCCAAGCATGATGCACTAAACTAGAAACGGGAACTCCAGTCCACTGCAACTACATTTTTGGGGGGTAGGGGTTATGGGTTGTATAGGTAGATAGTCCTTGCCTGAAGTTAAGCTGAACTGCTTTAGTAAGGATTTTTTTTCCTTTATGCAAACCCATGCTGTAAACACAATGATATCATCTTGCCTTTAGTATATTTATGTGCACGAAAAAAATTTTCATGTGTCAGCACAGTCTTCACCAGCTGGCTTTGGTCTTTCTCCCTCCCAAGAAAGGAGAGCAATCCTAGGAATATTTCATTCCCTCCTCAGCTGGTCCTCTCATAAGCTTGAGTCCCTCTTCAAACGTAGGTCGCAGACATCACAGTTGGTACCCCCCACCCCATGTGCCAGTGATCTAACACAGTATGCAGTTTTACTGTTCTCTAAATGCTGTAAGAAAGTTATTTACCAGCTTTAATTTGTAAATGCCTAAGTATGTCCAATTGGGCATTGATCACTTACAGTGGACACCTGGGGAGAAGTGTTCCTTATGTACAAAAAAGAAAGCAAAAGAAAACCATTGTGAAGCAATTACATGTAAACACAATTACTTAATATAGGAAAATAAAACATAAAGAGGGACTACCTAAAAATAGAAACTGCAGGTTGGGTGAGGGTGACTCAAAGGCACAAATATTGAGGTTGCATAATGGTAAAATAATAGCACTCTGTGCAGTACATGCTTATGAGTGCATAATGGTATGAAAACAAGGAGGCCTATACAATGAGTCATACATATTTTGCAAATGAAGGAACCCAAATCATGAAGCAATTCAAAGGCATATAAAATGATCACGCTGCATGGTGGCATATCCCCATCTTGAATACCATGATACGTGTTGTGCTGTAGGAGTTTTGCTAGGGATAGCAGCAGAAGTAGAGTAGCACAGTAGCATATCTGGGAGCCACTGTTGGAATCAGTCTGCAATATTTTCCATCATGGCCCACTGCACCACAGGAGTTGTTACAGACAGCATCTAACATACAATCATCTTACAGACCAGCAGATTGTGGAGATAATGCAAGAGACCTAGTCAAACTGTGTCACCCACAAAGAGAATTAAGTGGGATACATGGTATGCCTGATAATGTTGATACAAAAGAAAGGGTAGAATTATCCATCTTAGTTAAAGGACCTTCCAGTGATCTACAGAGGACACATTACAGATACAACAGTCAGTATCAATTCCTTGATACAATACTACAGACATCTAGAGGAGCATATGTGGTATCCCAGAATAGCAGATGAAAGAACTAACACCATGCATGCCTTTTATAATATAATTAATTTCCTTAAGGTTCTGGGGGACATAATTTGTCATATGTTGTCAAGAACTCATCTGGTCCATTGAACCTGTGATATATCAGTAGGAAAGGCTTCCACTACCTGAAATGCCAGATAGTCTGTAATGAGCAGTGCATTATTTATACCGTTTTCATATGCTACCAGGGTAATGCATATGATTAACACATTTGGCACAGGTCCAGCTAATACCAAAGATTCCTGTAAAGTGCATTCCTACACATTCATCTAGTACATGCCTCTCAACTATCCAGATTTTCACAGAATGTCCAGATTTGTGCATCATATTTTTTGTCTGCTCCTCATAAAATGTGTGGTTTTCTGACAAATCATTGGGGACTGATATCCATAGCTGGCCTTAGGCATAGGCCAACTAGGCGGCTGCCTAGGTTGCTGCTCTAGCAAGGGTGCTTTTCCCAGGAATCCGGGTGGTATAGGTATGCCATGATGGGTGCAGCAAGTGGTGTGAGGGTGCGCTGTGGAGCCCTTTTGCCTAGGGCATAAGTTGACCAAAGGCCTGCTGATATCAGTAAATAATGACTGATATTTGAGTTTTGGACATCATATTAATCAGAAAATTAATGCTAAAGCAAAACATTTTGTTCTAGCAACTTTTTAAGTTTATAAGAGGAATAGTTACAATTTGTCCACAGTGCTTGGCCTTTGTACCCCATTATTTTTGGCTTTGTCCATATGTCTTGCCCAAAGAGGTTGAGAGGTATGATCTACTAGGTAGGCGTGCATACATGCTGGATAGACAAGTCTACCCATACAAGTACCATGCATGCTGGTAGTAGGCCACACATAATTTGTTTGCAAGCAATGCCAGATACACCTTAGAACCCTGGATGATAACCCTCCAATACACAACAACCAGACCATGAAGAAAATGGTTTATAGCACAGCTCATACTTAAATATAATGGAGTGTGCATTTGGATTACTTCCAGTATCTAGACATCTCAGAAAGGGTAGTGCAATACAACCCAAATATATGCAGCAAAGAAAAAAAATCTAAGCTTGTTTCCTGCCTTTCCTGTAAGTAGTCTAGTACAGATACAGATGTGCTGTATCCAAGACTGTTTGTAAGCTTCTGGGCCCCCACCGCTTAGCTAGGGTTAAACTATTCCCAGAGCCATAAAGTCTGCTCTTAAAATTTTCCCTTAGAACTAGCCAGTTTTTTAGTTTTAGCACTCAACTCTGTTTCTCTTGTTCAGAACTCGTAAGTACTAAATAAGCTACAAATGACTACAGCACTCAACTTTCCTCACTTGTCTAGAGGAAAACAGGTTTTAGTATTTAATAAATAAGCACCTATGCACGCATGTCTAAGGGTCAGCTCCCGGTGTTTTCTCCTGTCTACCTGATGAATCTGGGCATCTTGGAGCAATGCAGCAATTGCCTCGTGTACACATGCAACCCTCTCCTCCTACCACCCAACACTACAACCTGTGAGAGCTGCACATATATAGCCAAACTGGAAGCAAAGCTCTCTTCACCCAAGACTGGACTAGAAAGTCAAGAGGAGAGGGTAAACACTTGCACCACACCACACTCATCACATAGTCCCTTAAAACATACACCATCAAAACACACACATAGAAACACAAAACACACACCTACATTCACGGATGCTCTCAATAAAAATCTGCCCAAGCAACAAGGACCTCCAAAGCAGAAATGCAAGCAATCTCCAACATAACCCAAATGACACATAGACATAGCCCACAAACACACTGTGCCACTCAACCACAGCCCATAAGCCATAACAATGTACACAATACTCTAGTCATAGGTGACTCTATAGTCAGGCACACTGATGTTCCACTCACCAGGCTAAACAAGGAGAAAGTTACTGTCAGCTGCCTATCGGGTGTCAGGATCCACCACATAATGCACGCACTCAGGTCACTCCATAACAAGTACAAATATGACTCTGTCATTGTCCATGTTGATGTTGATGTGAATAACCTGAGATGTACCTCCCTGGACCCACTACATGAAAAGAGACATGGAGCAGTTGTCCAATCTTGTAGCCCAGTCAGGTATGACCCTAGCCCTGAGTAGCATCCTGCAATCACCCAGAATGATACCACAGTAGAAGGACAAAATGACTGACTTCAACAATTGACTAAGCTACTGGTGTCATTCTAAGGGGATCCAGTATCTGTCTGCCTGGGATGACATGATCGACAGACCATGATGCTTTGCAAGAGATGACTTGCACCTTTCGCCCTTGGGATTCCGGATACTGGCTAAGGCTCTTGCCACTCCTATAGTGCCTTTTTTAGGCAAGGTTCAAATGATAAACTCACCACCGTAGCAGGTACAAGCAAGCAAAATCTGAAGGTAATGCTACTCAGTGCTAGAAGTCGAAACCTCAAAATGCACTCACTCGAGGCACTCTTTAAAATGGAGAACATCGACATCTGTGCAGTGACAGAGACCTGATTCAAGGCTCCAGAGAGCACCCCTGCATTACCAGGCTAAAATACATATCACACCTTTCGACCACCTATCCTGGACCGAAACACTAAAGGCGGAGGCGTGTCCATATTCACTAAGGATATCCACACCTCCAGGCTAGTTGCTCAGCATAATGCATCCGAGATTATCCAAGTGCAACTAACTCTGGGCAAGACCACAATCTAAATTGTAGCTTGCTACAGATCCCCCACCATGCCCAATGATTCCCACTCCTCATTTCTTGATACACTGGAAAATATTAGGGTACATCCTAACACCCTAATAATGGCTGATTTCAACTACCCCACCATTAACTGGGAAAACTACTCATGTACCAACTCTTTTTCTCAACGTTTTCTGGAATTCATAAATTCCAACACCTTGGATCAACTTATCCACACTCCCACCAGGGGCAGAAATATCCTAGACCTGGTCATTACCATCATGAGCAACTGGTATTCCATACCAGAGGTCAATTCCTCATTGGTCAGATCCAACCACAAGCTAATCACCCTAGACATCCACATCCCGCCCCCACCCCCCATTAGGGAAACCACCATAAAAACTTCTCCAAAACCAACTTCATGCTTCTTAAGACAGAAGTGGCAAACTTTTCGACACCCATGCAGATGGGCAATAGAGGTACGACTGCTGAATCCTACACAAATGCACTTTATAAGCACTTACACGAGTGCATGGATTGTGCAATCCCTAACAGAACCAGGATGCTATCCTCCAAAAAAAGGAAGCCAAACTGGTGGTCCCCTGCCATAAACAAACTCTACAACAGAAGAAACAAACTGCTGCATAAAAGAGTAAAATCCCACGATTGGAGGGGAACTCCCTGGTCAGCCTCAGTAAAAAGCTGAGATCCCTCATAAAATCCTCCAAAGCTATGAAATTACGAAAACAAAATTGTCACTGATTCTAAAGACAACCACAAAGCATTCTATAGCTATGTCAAGAATCTCAATGGCAACACTCAGATCTGCTCTGAGTTACAGCACAATGCCACTAAATATAAAGAGCCAACTGATGCTGCCAACCTGGCAAAAATGTTCAGTGCTAACTTTACCCCCCTCTCACCCCCTAAAGGGACCATCTCTATACTGGAAGAATGCAATAGTCCTGTAATCACCACTGCACAGGTAAAAAACACACTCTCCAAAGCCAAAAACACAGCATTCATGGGATCTGACAACATCCCAGGCTGCGTTCTACATGAACTACAGAATGAACTGGCACCCCACCTAAGTACCGTGTTCAGTCATAGCCTCACCTCAGGCTTTGTGCCCACTGAATGGCGCACAGCGATGGTTATCCCACTCCACAAAGTTAGCCTGACAAGCCTGGTCTGCAAGCCTATGGAATGTATCATCATGGAACTTATAAACAATGACATCAGTACTCTCCAAACTTTGGACCCCACCCAGTTCAGGTTTGTAAAAGGCAGTTCATGTCTCCTAAACCTAATAGACTTCTTTAAAGCGGTCACCAAAGCTGTAGATGAGGGTAAGGTGGTTCACACAGGCTATCTAAATCTCGCCAAGGCTTTTGACACCATCCTCCACTTTGGAATTATAAAAAAACTTACTAAACTAGGTATAAATCCCTATGTCACAGGATGGGTTGCCTACTGGCTCACTGACAGAACCCACACTGTGTAAGTAGCAGACGCCAAATCCGACTTCAGACCAGTGACAAGTGGAGTACCACAGGGTTCAGTCCTGGGTCCTCTCCTGTTTGGTATCTACTTCTCAGAAGTACAGGCTAACACAGAAGGTCTTTGGCTAATGAAGTTCACAGATGACTGCAAACTAGGAGCCATAATCAAAACTCCTAATGATGTGGACATCCTACAAAAGGGCCTCACTGAGACAGATGCCTGGTGTCAAAGCCATGGCCTCAAGCTCAGTGCCAAAAAGTGCATTGTCATCCCTTTTGATAAAAACTCTGTACCCATGAACTGCCACATAGGCGGTAGTCTACTTAACACTGAAAGTATGATAAGAGACCTTAGGACACAGGTGGACAGCAGTCTCTCCTTTGATAATCACATCACCATAGTAGTTAGGAAATCCTTCTACGTGGCACACCTCATCACAAAAGGTTTCTCATCCAGGAAAAATAGGTCATTGTTCCCCTCTACTCGTCATTCATTAGACCCATTATAGAGTACAACGTTCCTTTTGTTATGTACCTCACAAGACATCTACAACAACTAGAAAGACTGCAGAAATACCTCACAAAGAGGAATACTGGCCTCAAACAGATGCCCTACGCAGACCGTCTCAAAAAACTCCAGCTTTACTCCGTCGCATAACGCCTACTCAGAGGCGATCTCTGCCTAACATACAAAGCTATGTCAAACCCAGAGCTGTTGGACATGGTCCACTTAAAGAAAAAAAAAACAAAAGATGAGCCAGCAAACCATGAGACTGTAAAATATATTTATTCAATGAAGAAACAAACCAGTTTCGGCTGGTATGCACCATAGCCTTCCTCAGTGTAACTGATATACATTGAAAGTAGTCTTTTTATAAAAGTAATCAAATTGAATCAAACCTGTGATTGGCTAATCAAAATTGTTCATTTAAACCAGGTGGGAATAACCCCCCCCCCCCCAGTTTAACAATCCACTTTTTTTCTTTAGAATCAAGAATGGAATGCCATCCTGCTTTGCTGGATTTATTTTCTTTGATAATGTCAATGACCATAAAAGTAAACTTGGCAGATGGATGTTTTATAGAGTGTTTAAATAAAGCACTACTTAAAGAAATCCTAATCCCTTTGAGTTGCATGATCTAGGGACCTAAACCTTGTCACCACAATAAACAGAACATGCTGGAGGGATATATTCCTGTCCCAGAAACTTCCCATACTCTGGAACAAACTACCTATCTATATCAAACAAAGCTCCTCATTAGCACTCTTCAAGAAAAATCTTGATAATTGGATGGGAGATAGGAAATTCACCCTGGGGATCACTTCTATGGCTCTGCTTGACAGGGGCACAGGAAAATAATTTTCTTGGGTGGCGAAAACCAGGGTACCCTTTTGGCTAGGCTTATATAGGCCCTAGGGCCAATAGCCTAGTACCTACCTATGAACCTATGAGTTTACCATGTTGTATAATATAACTCTGAGCAAACACGTTTAACATCATGGTAGGGCCTTCCATACCTGCTGTGACATGGCCTACAGCAGCATTTTAGTCTCCAGGCTAGTGAACCTTTTAAGGCATTGCTTCTTCCTTTGGCCATCCCAGTGCTTGTACACCTGTGAGCAAAATATTTCCATCAGTGGGTGAGCATGGTGCACTGTTGTACATACACAGCTATGGCCACAGTCTCTCCTGTTTATATACCTGGTTATCAGCTGCTATTAGTGTTTTGCATGGTGTCCCCATTTATGGTCTGTTATCATGGATTATCAACTGCAATTAGTCATAAGCTATGCTTTTTCCATTTATATACTGTAGCTATGCCTCTGCATTTTGCCCTGGAACCCTATACCCCCTGCAATATGTCCTTCCCATGGTTTGCTATGTTCTTTGTCTGACCCCCCCCCCTCCATTCACACACACAGATGGTACAATGCCAATTCAGTGTCATGAATGCAGTGTTACACATACACCACAACATGTGCCTCACTTTAACTGACATCTGTCACAGGGTTTGTTGCTGAGATACTTTACAAGACAACACTCACTTCATTATCTCTAGGAAGCCCCACATTTACTGTGGCTTTACTGAAATGCCTCTATCTGCAAGTGGTACAGCAGCGAGCAGTGTTGTGCAAAATGGCATTGACATTTTATATTGTGCTAACAAGAGACAGAGTAGTAGTTATGTTATGTAAAGGAAGCTCGTTAGAACCCCTGTCTGTGAATCACTGCAGGTGCACAATTCATGATCCATACATGCCGGTGACAGCTATGCACATCACAGTGATCATGAAACATGTGATCTGTATGCATATATATATATATATATATATATATATATATATATATATATATATATATATATGCATGTATATACCTGCAGTGCCGTGGTGCAGTGCTGTGGCCATGTCCTAACACCACAGTGCAGCACAAACAAGCATCTCTGCACACAGAGACACCATGAATATTTCAGGTAGTGGAAAGAAAACAGAGCTCCTGCATGGTGTGCCAGGGAAAGCAGGATTTTCCCACTCTTCCTGCAGAGGAACTTCAGAGAGCACTTTCTGGGCCACTATGATGGCTGTTGCATAAAATGGATGCCTAGCATAAATGAGCTGGAATGGTGAGAATTGCCACTGGATACATTGTGGTGAGTGGGGTGTCAATGGCATAGTGACCTGAAGTGTCGGATGTTCAGAAGAGAAGCCTGAAGTATAATCTAGGCATCTTTTCAGTAGTGCCATTGCCTTCTACTATTTTAACTGCTGTACGTGTGTATTTATAAATACATATTTTGTTTTCCAGTGGTGGAGGAGCAGAAGCAGAGCAAGACTGGATGCCTTACATCCCCCCTGGCAATAAGGTATGTATGACATCTGTGTCAGTCCACTGTATAACTTTAATTCTGTTTGTAGTATACGTTTTATTTTTGCGTGTGTTATCCTTCAGAAAGTCCATTTGGAGAAATGGAATATGGGAGGCCTCAGTCACTTTGGTCTCTTCTGCCTACTATCTCTGGAACTAGGTCACCAGCAGCCATCTAATTTGCCTCTCAGCATACACTTATGTACAGGCCCACATTGATGTCACTGTCGGCTGCTATGTTGCCCTTCCTGTACCAGATGCACATGACATGCAGCTTTGTAGCACTAGATTATAAGTTATGAGCAAGCATTACTCAACCATAGTTCCCTGCCTTTTATGTGACATCTGTCATATCAGCTATATATGCTACTGTAATGCTGCTCCTGCCATACAGTAGCCTAGTTTAGTATATCCTGTTATCATTACATCTCTCTCTTTACTTATGCAGTCCGTTGTTCACAATGACAGTTCTATCCAATGCCTAATCCATGTCTGATTAGCTGTGTGGCTCTTTGCCTAGTGAGTTTCTTGAAAATGAGCTCTGGACAACTGGGCAGCATTGTCTGGGAATCTCAGCTATAGTTTAAACCAGACACAAAGAATCTAGAGTAGCAAGACACATAAGAGCGGATTATTAAATAAAAATTTATACCAACTCATCAAATATATTTTTATCATACTGGTTCTTACAGAAAAAAATGAAGGAAGAAACATTAATAGAACCTTTAATGTTTAAAGGTATTACGGGATTCACATATGCTGTACAGAAACCAATGAACCCAAGAGCACTTTTGGAGTGCAAAGATAATTTTAACCTGGAAATCAAAATGATATAAAGAAACAGCTATTTTATCAGCCAGGGGCCAAAGCATTACAAAATGTGAGCAATGTGCAGTTTCAATATAAATACACATTCTGTTTTATACTTTATTTTACCCATTTTTTTTCTTTGACTGGATAGACCCCACAGATGGGTCTACAACTTTTCTCATGGAAGAACAGAGGTCTTTACAGACAAGTGGAACTTTGGCTCAGACACTGAGGAATCCCCCCGCTCTTTGAGTGAAGCATTTTGTTGACTGAATGATGGTAACGCTGTTGAAACATTGTGATATTGGAAGAATGATGACAGAGTTATTAGCATGTCCCATTGGGTGTCACCTTCTTCCCAGGGAGTACAAGTATTGAACAGGAAATTTTCCATTCCCATGGTGCCTTGTATTAGTCCCAAAGAAAGCCTCTGCAAGTAAGGTGTCTGCAGGGTCCTAAAACACTATTGTAAACCAGAAGTATGACCAGCAGACAGTGGAGACCAAAATAAATATAAAAAGTGTATCAAACAGACCGGTTTTGGCTTGTATTTATCACAAAGCCTTTATCAATGTGAAGAAAAATAAAAATTACACATCTTTTATAGTGTGTCATCAATCCTAAAGCCAATCACAGATGTTCATTTAACCCAGGTACAAAAAGCCCTCCCAGTTTAATTATCCATTTTTTCTCCTTAACATTAAGCAATTCATGCCATCCAGTTTTATTTGGTTGCAACCCAATAATTTTATCTATAATTGTAAATTGGAAGCTTGCAGTCTTGTGTATTAAAGTGTGTTTATATAGAGCATTAGCATCATACTGGTTTCTAATTTCACTCATATGCTCAGAAATTCTATGTCTCACCTCCCTGGACGTTTGTCCAACATAAAAGGCTGAGCATTGACACGTTGCTAAATAAACAACCCATTCCGAGCTACAGTTGACAATAAAAGGAATCTGGAATACCATGCTAGTATTCTTGCTACTGAAGCACATAGTTTTCAGCATTCTACAGCAGTGCCTACAATGTCCACATGGGTGGCTCCCCTTAACAAACCCACCTGCGATGGTACTTTGTTTTTTTTTCCTAGGTATATGACAACTATGTTTGTAGTGATTAAAATATGATGCTATCCCCAAGGACCTCTAATAATTAATTTTCTGCCATAAGAATATTCCAATTCCAACTTACGCTATCAATAAGCACCCCTGTATTCCGCCCATATGTGGTCACAAACCTAAGTTTTGTCGTGGTGTCAGAATCCTTCTGTTTATATTGCAAGAGTTCATCCCTGTTAATCTCATTGACCACATTTAGTGCTTGTGTGATGTGTCCTGTTGGGTAACCTCTTTCCTTAAACCTGTTGGTTAGGTCATCTCGGAAGTGCAAATATGTATCTTTGGCTGAACATATACGTTTTACCCTCATATACTGTGATTTAGGGATATTTTGCATGTATGAGGAGGATGATAACTGGAGGCATGGAGCAGAGAGTTATATTTGGGGAATTTTCTGTATACTTCAGTGGTGAGAGTATTATCCGGGGCCCTGATGACCATTACATCCAGAAAAGTTATCCTATCCTGGTGGCAATTCACTGTGAATTTGATCCCCCACTTATTTTCATTAAGATATTCAACAAATTCCCCAAGATATTGCTCATCTGACCTCCATACCATCCAGCAATCATTCAGATATCTTCTCCAAATATCAATTTGATCAATATATAGATTATGAGATTGATCATACAAAATTTGTTCCTCAATATACACCATAAAATATCTGCATATATGGGGGCAAATGAGGCACCCATTGCTGTCCCTTTGATCTGTAAGTAACATGCCTCTTGATAGAAAAACACATTTTTGGTTAATACATGCTCAGCCAGACCAAAAAAAAGAGTAATAAAACCTGGTTGGTACAATTCTGACCTATATAGCCGGTATTCAAGGGCTTCGAGACCTGCCCAGTGTGGAATATTCATGTATAGAGCTTTAACATCTAGTGTACAAAGCCACCAACCAGGTTCAAGTTGCATTTCCGAATTGACCTGTAAGAATTCTGTGGTATCCTTAAGTCTGGATCTAACCCACACAAGCAAAGGTTTCAAATACTTGGTCAGATATTGCGACAAAGGCTCCGTCAAAGAGCCCCTTCCAGAGACAATCGGTCTACCAGGAGGGCAATATAAATTTTTGTGAATTTTAGGCAGGAAATAAATATATTGGTCCCTGGGGTCAACAATTGTGAGTTGTTTTTATATCCTATCAGTAATGATTCCTTCCTCTACAGCTAATGTGAGGAAGTCATTAATTTGTTTTTGAAAAAACTTTGTGGGATTATAATCCAATTTTAGATAGTACCTATGATCATCTAATTGTTTATTTGCTTCCAAGTTATATTGATCCCAATTTTGTACAACTACAGCTCCTCCTTTGTCCACCCTTAGAATCACAATGTTATGATTTTCAGCCAGCTTAGAAATAACTGACATCTCCTGTTTAGTAACATTACTGGACTTAACCTGAAAAGATCCAGTTTGAAAATGCAAATCCTTTAAAGTAGAATTTTGAAATGATAATACATTGTGATTCATGGGCGGAACAAAAGAGGACTTATGGTATCTAAACTGGTCACTATCACATGATTCTGCATCCGACTGAAAAAATATTCTCAAATTGAGACTTCGACAAAAATCAACAACATCTTTTGCAAAAGATTCTTCAGATACAAAAAAAACGGGAATGTATGTTAAACCTTTATTTAGAATGTTCCTCTCTACAGAGGAGAGGGGATAGGAAGAAATATTTAACACATTATCATTTTTTACTTCTGTACAAATTTGCGAAGCAAACCCTCTATGTTCTCTACATTTCTTATGCTTCCTACCCCCCTTCCTGCTTATGGGTTTAACTGCATAGAATCATTGGAATTTCTACGTTTCTGTGCTGGTGAGCCTGTGGAAGAGAAAGTCTCATTATCCAGCCCCAAAGAGGAGTCATCCCCTGAAGTATCAGATGCCCCAGTCCTCTTAAGGATAGACCTTGGACGTTTTCTACTAGTGGGATATTTATTGGTAAATCTAACATGTTTCTCTTTATTCCTGGAAAAGGGGTCCCCTTGTTCATAGTCCAAAACATCCCTAAGAAACTTTTTCTTTTTCCTATCTCGCAGCTGAGTTTCCAAATTGGTAAGTTCCATGCTTACTTTATTGAGACAAACTGAATAATTTCGCTGTCCCTCAAATTCTTTAATATGTCCAGTAATCTCATTGATGGCACCCATTTCAGCATCGATGGTTCTGTCATAGAACCCACATAAAATTTCTACAAAATGCATATTAGCGGTATGTTGGGCTTCCTTCCATTGCTGATAAAGCAATTCATCTGGGCCGCTGACCATAGGCTGAACCCTAACTCTCAAGCCCCTAGGTGTTATTCCTTTAGCCATAATAGGCTTTGAATAGCTTATAATGCCACACATTATTCCTCATTGATCTCATATGTTTTGTTAGTGTGGCAAAAAGCCCTTCACAAGTATCATTAATTTTAACAACAGACACTCCCTGCTCTGATCCTAGTTCATTCCCTATACCAAAAACAGATAGTTCATCCCTATCCGAAGACAACCCCTTAATTAAATTAGAAATATCCATTCTATAGGATGGGGAAGTTATGCCCGATCCTATAAAAGGGTACAATATCAAACCTGGTGTAGTATATTGACAAGGACCAGCCTATATAGAAAAATATTTTATGACAATAATACCTTAATAAATACATATATATTGAACCTTAATGTGTCCATTAATTAGTTCCAGTTTGAGTCCACTATTTGTATCAATAACTTCACTCTGAGACTTATTTTTATACTTTATAATAAGTCAATCAATATATAGGGACAATATCAAACTGGTTAAGAAATATTGGACAATAACAGCCTTGTATTAGCCCTCTAAATTCCAAAAACAAAATAAATGAAAATACACAAGATAAAACAAAATAAATGAAAATACACAAGATAGAATACTGTGGTCTCTCTCTGTCTCTGCAGTTAGTGGGGGCTATTGTGTTTCACTTCATTCATTGATATTCAGTGTTAAACTCTTAGCCTAGAGGGTTTCTGTGTACTTATAAGTGTTAGTCACATATCTTTGAATTTATTACTGCTCAATTTCTGAGTTGTTTGGCTTCTGCTACATACCTACAATCAACTGCATTACTAGCTGAGTTAAGTACAAACTTGCAGTGTTAAAGATTGTACTGTATTTTCTTTTATTTTTCTGTGCATTTAATTGTTTCATTAGTCTGTGTTTCTCTGTAGTTATTTATTTTTCTATTTAATTGATTCATAGAATACTGTGGTCTCTCTGTCTCTCTGCAGTTAGTTTTCCACCCACCCTCCGTGTTCTTGCTGTGGTATTAATCTTGGTGACTTTGGAATTGCCCACCCCTCCTGTAAACTTGTGTTTGTACACTCCTCCTGGGTCTATCTCATTTGCTCACTCAACCAAGTACAGTGAGATCATATTTTGACTTTAGACACTCCTACCAGTCCCATCTGTTCAGCTCTATCCCAGCTCTATTCCAGTCTAGTGTCACTAGCTCATTCCACCTAATACAGAGAAAACATTTGTGAAGGGCAAGCCACTTAGGTCCTTAATTTTGAATGATCTTCTGTTTCTCCTTTCTCCCTTTCCATGTTCCAAAAAAATTGTTTTCTAAGCTTGTTTCCTGCCTTTCCAGTACCTAGTTTAGTCCAGATACAGAGTTACTGTAACCAGGACTGTCTGTAAGCTTCTAAGCCCCCAAAGCCTTTCTGTGTTGGAGGGAAGCCTTCTAGCTTATCAGTGGGAGTAGTAAGCGTTAAGTAGCCTGTCTACCACATGAGTGGTTTCTGGCCCAGAAATTGTAGTTTATTGGCTGTTTGGGCAATTTTTCCATCTCTTTCAACTTTCTGGTTTAAAAGCCTGTGTTTGTGCTTGTTTCCCACCTTTCCTGTAACTAGTCTAGTCCAGATACAGATTTGCTGTATCCAGGATTGTTGATAAGCTTCTGAGTCCCCCAAGCCTTTCTGTGTTGGAGGGAAGCCTTGTAGCTTATCAGTGGGAGCTATGAGCACTAGGTGGCCTATCTACCACAAGAGTGGGCTCTGGTCCAGAAATTGTAGTTTATTGGCCGTTTGGGCAGTTTTTCCATCTATTTCAACCTTCTGGTTTAAAAAAATGCTTTTGTGCTTGTTTTCCACTTTTTCTGTAACTAGTCTAGTCCAGTGTCCGCTAATGTTTGGTAGTGGATTTTTACATGCCGAGTTACCAGCCCTGATGCACAACCTTCAACGAAGGCATGCCCATTCACGCATGCCTCCACACAGAATACGCTCTAGCTGAGAACTGAACGCGATGACGTCTCGCTGTGAGGCGACAATGCTACCACAGCACCACTACCGCGGGTAGATACTCAGAGTTTAATACCTCTTGGAAAAGAGAGACCATTTCCACAAAGTGATATGGGTGCTTTACTGGGTAGAATAAGGGAATGAATGTCCCTGTATGGTTACCAAGGCAGACTAAGAGTCAAATTTATGAAGGCAATAAAAATTACATAATTTTATTAACAGAAATTCATTGCTAATATCACCCCTACTACAGAATATAAAGGATTTGTTAGTGACAGGCAACACTAAATATATGTTTAAGGCATTGTTATGCATATTAACTCTAATGTCATATAAATTCTTGACAATACTGCATTTAAATTTCTTTACAGTAATTCAGAGTAAAATACCTTGTACAAGCATTGTGTAATAAGGGTTGAACTATGTTTCACATTAGGCATACATTTGTTTTCCAGGTTAGTACTATGATACTAAAGCATTTGTGTATGCATATATGTATGTGTGATGCCCCACCACTAAGACAAGTAATCAAGGAGCCTCAATCTTCACCACTGGTACCACTGGGGGATGTACACTGGAAGGGTGGCAAGTACACACACATTATTTCCAGATACAGCTCTCTGCATCCAGTGCAATTTCCCTTAAGAGCACACAGAGACCACAGTCAGTTCAGGTCTGGTTTCTTCCTCTTTCTCCAGATCCCCAATAAGACCCCCCACTGGCACAGCCATAGGGTTGAAATCTCAGCTGACTGGCCAAGCCAAGACTTCCCGCACCCTCTCTGTCCAACCAGTGCTTCATGTCCCTGCCCAAGTAGCTGACACACACACACACACACACACACACACACACACACACACACACACACACACACACACCTGGGAAAGGCTGGCACAGGTTTACTAGCTATGCCCCTTTTGCCCCGACTATAAGGTAGTTATCACTGCCACCAGCCACATCTTCATCATCTACCTTAAGGCCCTTACCAAAGGGTGTCCAATCTTACTGTGTAATGTTACTATTAATACAAATGGTAGTTTGACCAAGAGCAAGGCTATTAGGAGTGGCCTACAGTGTCACCAAATAAATATGCAAGTACTCCCAAAACTTAAATATGTGTCACAAAGATCAGCCACAATGAAATATTTAAATATATTTAATAATAAATATTAAAAGAGCAAGAAAATACTCAGTATATAATCACAGTAACATCAGAGTTCAAAATCACAGGAGATATTTAAAACAACATTGCAGGACAGTCTCAAATAAATAAAGAAAAACATCTAAGCTAACCTTTGCTATATTCATGACTGTATCTAATAGAATTACTGTACCCTAATAACTTACTTCAGAGCAAGCAAGACAGATGTGGTGAGTGGATCTTGTTGTTGCCATGTCAAAGACAAAATATAGAATACTATCTCTCTTTCAGAGACTTCCCAAATTAATATCTCAAATATTACTGCTGGGATAGCTTACAGAATGACCTCATTTCTTGACATCTGACTCTATCCCAGGTAAAACCCTCACTGCTGAAAGCTAGCAGTATTTAGCATCTACCTGTGAAAATACATGCACAAGGGCTTCCCCTCAGATCTTTGCAGATCCTGGAAGTCGTAAAATAATTTACATTCTTCCACATTTAAAGAGAATACAGAAAACTTTTCTAGTACAGACATTATGTGTCCTGCTGCACTGAAACTGAAATATAACATCTTTTTATTGTGTGGCCATAAAGTAATTTAATTTCAGATATTTTTTCTAAAGTTAACCTCCTGTGTTCCAGTTTCCATTGTTAAAATATATACATCTAAACAGTTACAATAGTGCAGGTACATTTCTGTTCTATTCCAGTAGGGTACACTGTGGATACATTTCAAACAACACTTTGTAAAACACCTCAACACACACTTCTGTACCAGCAGTTTGATGTACACCTGACATACAGTTCTAATACATTTGTAACACAAGTATCTTATATAAATCATGTTAATATTTACAAATGACATAATTATTTACAAAATTCCAGATAACTGGGCTGGCAGTATCTCCTTTCATGACAGTATGTATGCATTTATTCATTCATGTAGCTATTTTTCTATCTTTATATATTTTATTAAGTTAACCCAGCACCAAACTAGCCCATTTTCAGATGGAACCCAAGGGAAAGAGACCACAACTCATTTTAAAATTTCATCATACAGTGCAATGTTTTTCTAAGCATGCTGTATATACTCAAATTAACATCAAGATATCATTTGGTGTTTGTGGAGAAGTCATTTATTCATACTTAAATACATACATACACACATATTGATAACACATGCAGCTTTTTGAGCATGGATTATATAATGTGCATTAACATCAATATGTCATTCTCAGACAGCAGCTCAGAAAATATAATTAATGGAGTTGTAGGGTTCCAGTTCTAAATTTATTTTGCCCAATAAATTTTTCACTGGAAAGTATTTCATATTTCTGCTTTTCTGGTATACACTGCCAGGTCTGTTTTTATCCTTACTGTTAAGATTCTTCTAATGTGTGACTGATGAAGTCAATTAACCTAACAGTGCTTTCAGGTTGCCCCTAGAAACAGGATTGTACCGAGTGGGTTTTACACAGTTAAGAAATTAACCAAATAAAAAATCATGTCTTAAAATATCCCAGTATTTTTAATAATTTGCTACTTGGGCAACATATTTAAATATGTTAACATAATCTTCAGGGTCATAATAACATTATCTCATACATGTGGAGTTAATCAATGATTTATGTATGTTTTGGGGATTGGTTTATGCATTATTTGCAACTTAGTGTTAGTTATCTTTGAAAAAAACTAATTTGTAATTGCCTTTGGTCCAAATTGTAGTTGAAATATCCAGTCTGGATTAGTCCAACTACCTGATTAGCAAGTTTTAAATAAATAAATTACATCAGAATTATTGTAAGCTTAGTATTAATGAACTCCATGCTGGTCTAGTGGCAAAAAATCTTGGTGTCTGCTTTCATTTCTATTGAGTCAGATTCAGTTAATGGCCATGCTTCAGAGAGTAAAGATGGGCAACAGAGAAAAAGAGGCAATGAATAGTTCATCCACTCTAGTGAAGGAACTATAATTTAGTGTATCTTGTGGTGCCTGAAGAAACAGTGGTGAAACCCCCAGGCCTACTAGGAAGGTCCTGATGAGTGGTGGAAGCCTCTGCACAATCATCCTGGGTAAGTAAGCGTTGTGGAGTAGTCACAAAGGTCTGTTATCACTACTATATGATGGGGGGTCATTATGAGTTCACCTTCAAAGTTAGCACCGAATACATGAAGGAAAGCACTGTGGGGTGAGTGGTGTAGTAGCTATGGCTGCCAGATGTCAGTGGAATGCCTAAAGTAATTAAATGCAGTGAGGAAAAAATATATTCCAAGGAGTCCTTAGTCAGCTATTTCACTGAAAGTGGACATTACTTACCATTTTCTCTGAGTCTTCATTATCTGAACATTATTATCACACCTGTTTTGGATGTAACCCTAGTGCCCTAGTTTCTGAACATTTTTTGTACTCTCTCCCCCACAAGACAATTATAAATAAACAAAGTGAAAAGAATGGCCTCAGACAAGAGTGTTGTTCTATTATATCATACAGGTATCATTCAGAAATGTGTGAACACTGGCTTGAATTCATAAAGAGTTTGCATAAGATAATAATTTGTCTTGTATAGCAAAGCAGTCATGTAACAGTATAACAGTAAGTGTACCACAGGGATTGCTAACGTTGTTTGGAAAAGAGCATACCACAATTCCTCAGTACTAAATTCGGAAAAAGTGTTCACCAAAAGTGTGAGTCACAGTCTCCTTTATTCACTCTGTTATGTGTAATACAAATTATTGAATAGACTACCCTTTCACTTTCCTCTTTGTTATGCATTATCTACGTCAAATAATCTGTCTCTAACAGCAGGAAGTGATGATATGTACTGGAGGTTATTGGGATTTCTCCTAAAAGTTCCATTATTATTTATTATTTATACCAGATGCACTGCATCTAACAGTAGGAGGTAATGATATATTATACAGGTTAGCAGGAAGTTTTCTTCACATCCTCCTTTATTATGTATTATCCACTCCAAGTCCCAGACAAAGTACACTAAAGCCAAATTAATGAAAAAGAGTCCAGCATCTCTCATTCTCATTTAACACCAAATTCAGAAACTGTGTGCAACAACTTTGGTAGTCGTCATCATCAACCCCCCCCCCTTTTCTCCATCTTAACATGGGTTCAGGGTATCACATCAACATTAGTCAATGTGACCAAATCACCTAGAACCACTGTTTACATCACTGAGTGTCTAGCTCTGGACAAAAAATATGCGAACACTCAAATGACACATATATTAAAAATATATAGTGCACGATGAACATACCTATAGATGTATGACTTTTAAATAGTCTTGTTGGCGAGTTATAGGAGGAACTACAAGTCAGAGGATGGTCCCAAGGCAGAGTGTTTCTGGAGAAGGTGGTGAGAAACAGAATAAAAAGCTTTTGAATGGTCGAGGAAATTAAGTGAAACTACTCTCATTTCTATTTTATAAAGTAAGGCACAGAATATACAATGTATCATTACAATGTTTTTGTCATTAATTCACATATGTTATAAAAACAGAGGAACACAATGGCTGGGATTCATAGACAATTTCTGCATGCATGCATGTACATTGATTATATTGACCTTGGTGGCTATATGATGTACTGGTAATCTAATTACAGATGAAAGATACAGGAAATACTACATACATGCTCTGCAATGTTGTCACAGCAGTAATGACAAGAGCAATGCTAGGGCACCATATAGTAAGAGTAGTGCAACAGTAGAGCAGATGTCTGACGTGATGAACCTCAGAGCTAAGGCAGGCTGGCATGCCCGAGTCAGTGCATGTCCACATGTGCAGTGCAGCAGCTTCTGGCAGCCTACCACAAGACAGCACAGCTGAAAGAAACTAACAAAAGAAAAGAACAATGTGGGTATGTACAACAAAGTAGCAACCCTGTTCATCATACAAATGGGGAGGAATTGTATAGTTCTGAAATAAGTTAGGCATCAAAACTGATTCCATAACACAGCCATCGATAACTGGAATGCTGTCCCAGACAAAATAAAAGGTATACACTGTAGTGAAACATAAGGGAAAAAAGATAGATTTGGATGAGTGTATGGGATATTGGACTAAGAAATGTTGATTGCTGGTGAATGGTGTGACCAAAAGCAGTACTTCTATATATGTGTATGTATGTAACATCAGGTACTCTACAAAAGAATTTCAGTAGATTACTATATAATTTGTACAGTAGCAGATCCTAAAACTAAGTGTCATCCTAAAAATAAGATATGTCAATATTGTGAGGATTGAAGTACTAATGCTCTCCAGATGTGCTGATGAATGACTAGCAGAGAAAGATACATAAAATAAAACAAAGCATTAGAAAGACCTAGCAGAGGGAAAGGTGATCTGCTTTATAGTATAACAGTTCTCGTTAAGTCTAACAGTATACTTAATGTTACTGTGGACTTTTTAAATCTTTGACTTGTCATGAATGAAAAGTGCATTTTAAAATCATTTGTGCTTTTAGGCTTTCATTAAAGATTCCATATTTTCTGGTAGCCATGGAAGTGTAGGACTGCTTGTTTTGTTTTAGAGAGTTATTTTGTGTGCACACAAGGCAAGCATTTATATAGCATCGAGAGGTGCTCTCATATGATCAGAACTCTAGAACATGGGTCTTTTGAGACTTTTTCTATTGTTTTCTTTTTACTATTTGCTTTCAACGTGTAACAAAACATATATGAAGAAAGCCTAGCAAGTAAATTGAGAATAAAAGAGCTAAACTGACAATTTTCAGACTATTTAAAATAGAAAGAAACAAGTTCTTCAAGTAGGGTATTCTGCATCTTACCCTAAGCCTATATGACTGCAACACTTCAGAACTTATCCCTGGCGAGTGTCAGCTTACAAACAAATTGTCAATGCAACATGCCAGACAGTATGACTAGATGGACTTCTAACAGATGTGCCAGTGATAAGATAAGATATGACTCTGCAAATCTTTTGCAAGTTCTGCAGTTATATCATTTGTCTACATAACCATTTTATTACAGGTCACACTGACTTACAGTAAACTTAGTACTCATACATTCCTAGACAAAAAGGACCATTTCCCATTTGAATGTATTTGTTTCAACAACATACTACTTTTCAAAACTATCTGACTAGAATCCATGGTGAAAGTGAATTAAGAAGAACCACTATAAAATAGTTACATACAGTATAAATGCCATATACAAAAGTGCATTTAAACATTAAATACCATAGAAATTATTTAATGTACAGTACTGCAGAATGGGTTTAGACTACTTATATATTAGCCACTGCCACAAAAGCAAGTGTACTTACCCTCCCATGATAATGTTCTTTTAGTAAAGTTTTAAAAACTTGCAGTTCTTTGTAATTTCTATTGGCAAGTGATTCCATGTTGCAAGTCCTAATCTTGAAAAGGATCTTTCACCACTAGTTGATTTAGATGGCGAACTAGCAGGAATTAGGTTTCCTTCCTGACTACTTCTTCCTTAGGGTAAAACCACCTATCTTCCCTTTTCAGATAGTACCCTGGGTTCCACTTTTCTACCAGCGACAAACATCTGGGTTCTGCCCTCCTTTGATGACCCATCTTATGGTATTGTATTCTAATGCAAAGTGAAACTAACAAGACTGGGATTATTATAGATCTGTTACAAAATATCAACCTTGCATTCATTGTTGAGACATTACTGTTTGACAGCTTTGGACTTTATTTGGCCTCTAACACAGCACCAGCACTTACTGCTTTACAGTGTCCTAGGAGGGGTAGGGTGGCAGTTAGCAGTGGCCAAGGGATACAGCTGGCTCAGGTTACCTCTAGGAATAAAAACTCTTTTGAACATATGTTAGTTACAGTAGCAAACTGTAGGTTTCTTCTCAATTACCATCTGGGCTGAGGATGACTTAGTGACTCTTCCCCAAGAACTTAGCCGTATAACTCAATGGCTTTGTATTTACTCAGGTTAAGATCCTTTATTGGTTTATTAGAAGACTTCTTCTTGAAAACCAATAAAGGATCTTAAAGCTCTACATCAGCATATTGTTTGACTGCCTAGACTCCACTGTAGAAATGTTCTTAAGAATTTTTTCACAGATGAGGAACTCCAGGAGAAACAAAAAGCTGCTCCAAATGAGGCTTCAGGAATAGACTTTTCCACCAACGAAGACCACAGAACGAACAGTTAGCACAGCTGGACAACTGGTCCCATGCTCTTAAGGAACTACCTGCTCTCTCTCTTTTTATAAATTAAATAAAGCAAAATAAAAAACTAAACTAAATTAACAAACCTTGCTCCCACAGGTACATCAAAGTGGAATGACCAGCGAAAACATGACACACTGGAGCTGTCATGGGACTCGGTTCACAAGACCTTCACCATACGACCGCCCTGAGGTGGTCTTCATCTTCTTTAAGGCTTAACTCTCCACAGGGGGTAAGTGAGAATTTCTGAATTAACGTCCTATACTTTAAAATATGGAATACAAAAGGGTCTTAGGCTCTCTTTTGTTTACCTTGCTTTTCCATAAGACCAAACTGCTACTGGGGATTTTCTGACTGATGATATTGAAGCCACCTATTTCTAGCTTGCCAGTAATCATTTGAAATTGGACACTTTCTAAAGCTATGTTAGTTCCTGCCTGCATGGAGCGCTACTGCACTCATGGTCTAGTTTTAAAAAAAATGTTCTTTTAAACTTAGCTAACTGCTTGCCAGAAATGTAGTAAATAGTTGCTACAGCTTATATCCTGCCTGCAAGGTACTCGGGTTTTAGTTAAAAAAAAGATTTTCTTTTTTTATTAATTTTTAATGGTAGCAAACTCTTGCTACAATTTAGCAAGAATTTGCTCCAGTTCAGACCATGCACAGAGCACTACACTGCTCAGATTTGACCTCAACCTCCAAAGTTTATTATATATGGAGGAAATAAGATTGCATTTCTTGACAAAGTATGTAGTTTAGGAGTTATCCTGATCACTGGTTAATACTTCAGGAACAGGTGTCATCTGTTGTAATGTCATCATGTTTCCACCTGTGTAAAATCTCCATGATTAAGCACTTCTTACATAGGACTTCCCAACACTGAACTTGACTGTTTGTAGATGGTGCAGAACTCTGGTGTCAAACTATTACTTGCTGCACGTTGTTACCAACATATAACTCCAGTTTTGCATAGCTTTCATCGGCTGCCAGTTTGGTTCAGAATATTCTAGAACATTCTGATGTTGTCATACTTGTATACTCATGACTTGGGTCCCACTTATCTGAAGAAGTTGTTGGTGTTATATAGCTCTACCAGATTTTATACTCCACCATTCAGAGCCTGCTAATAGTTTCAGAGGTGCATTTAGACAGTTCTGGTGTCCTTTCCTTTTCCCCCCAGGCTCCACACCTGTGGAACTTACTGTCCTCTGTGGCTTTGGACGTAACCTGCCTTTAGCTGACTTCCATATGGCCCTTAAAAGCGTATCTTTTTGAGTCACTTAGGAAGGGGTAGGATGAGCTATGATGACTGCTTTGTTTCTTTTAAGTGTTTCACGTAACTTTGTGCAGTTCCTCATATTTCAAATTGTTACCATTTTGATGGATGGCAGAACAAAGTTGTTAGATGAAATTAAACACGTGTGTGTGTATGTGTGTGTGTGTGAGACTATGAATATTGTGAATGGGGGATTTTAAATGTAACATCAAAAGAAAGTAGGGAAAATATCACTGGATATAATGGTGTGAAGAGAAATTATAAAGTTAGGAAACTCAAAAATATGCAAAGAAAATTTGCATATAGAAAAGAGAATATTAAAACAGAGAATGATGGTGTGTTACTTTCAAAAGGGTTAAAAGGGATAGCAGGGGGAATAGGAAGTATTTTTTTCAGATCATGTGGATATAAATGATGATGTTATCCTGTGGGAAGATCATCAGATTATGAGGCCATTTTACAAAACAAGGATGGAGTGGAGGGATATGTTCAGATGGAAATATAAAAAGTTGTTCTGGCGGGGGAAAGAGAGTTAAGAAATACACAGAATGAAGTAGACAAGCAAGTTGTTGAGGATTTTGAGTATGTATTGTGGGAGATATAAAAGATAAGGTACTGAAGAAAACTGAAATGTATTAGAAGTACAGAGAAAGAAATAAGGATTGAATGTAGAAACACAGATTGTGTGATTAAAGGGAAGAAAGAAAAGGTTACATTCTTATTGGGAAAAATGTGAAATATGAAGACTAGAGAATGGATAAAATGAAAAACAAACAATGAAGGACAGTTTTCCTCAGGGAAAAATATTCAGGTAATAGAAAAGTATACACAGAAAGTTTTGGAAAAAGAAGAGAGAGAGGGTAGGTGGCAGAGAAGACAAATGATGATGGGGACAATTGTTTAGAGACAAAAAATGACAGCAGAATAATTAGAGAAAGCAACAAGTCATATTACAGAGAGTAGTGCACCTGGACCAGATGAACTAGGATAAGAGTTTTATAAAAAATATGGAGAAAAGAGAAAATAATTTTGATAAATACAGTGACTACAGTGAAGAATAGGAAGTGATGATTTCTATGAAGGGGTAATAACATTTATTTTTAAAAAGAAAGGTATGCGAAATTATATCAGGAGTTAAGAGACAAATAACAGTGGGAAATAATGGATTACATGTTTTTATAAAAATACTGTAAAAGAGGTTAAATCAAATTATAGGGCAGACACTGTGTAAGGTGGTATATGAACGAAACTTCAAACTATACATATGTTTTTAATAATGAAGGAAATGATTGAAGCAAGAGTGAAGGAAGAAGGAGAGGTGAATGTTGCAATATGCATTAAGATTTCAATAGCGTGGGGCATGGGATTATGTGGAAGGTATTGAGGAGTCACAGGATGAATGAGAGGCTATAGAGTGCTCAGAACTGTTGAGAGTAATATATGTAATAGGGTTTTAATGAATGGTTGGTTAAGGAGAAAAATATAAGATTTCAGAAGGATGAATAATGAAATAACCCCTCACAAATAAGGGTTGGAAAATTTTTAGCAGAGTTCATCCCTAACCCAATTCAAGCATAACTTGGACAATTGGATGGGGAACAAGAAATTCACCCCTAATTTGGCACCTACATCTCTAATGGACACAGGCAGCATGTAAATGGTTCATCTCCCAGGCCCCTTCTTATAAATGTTTCACCTCCCATGCCTCTGCTTACACTTATCAAGGGTACCAGAACTTGTCAGAGATTTGGGATGCATGGTTAAGTGTAAAAAGGTTCTTGTGGTTGTTAGCCTAGTACACACCTATGAACCTAAAGGATATAAAGCAAGGTTTCCCAATTAGTACAGTATTAGTTGAATGTAGTGCAGAAATACAAAGAAGCAAGATGGAAAATGGTGAAGGTTAAGGAGAATACAACTGTGGCTGTGGAGAAAAGGGAATGACATAAAACATAAGTAGGGAATAAAAATGTGATATAGTCTTCTAATTTGTTATTAAAAGTATAAGGAAAAGTGACATTTTTGTGCATAAAAGTGTGTGTGTGCGTGTGTGTGTGTGTGTGTGTGTGTGTGTGTGTGTGTGTGTGTGTGTGTGTGTGTGTGTGTGTGTGTGTGTGTGTGTGTGTGTGTGTATTTTATATATATATATATATATATATATATATATATATATATATATATATATATATATATATGTATACTGAAAATGTGAGACATAAATAAAGTTCACATGCTGTTTTTGATAAGTGACATGCAATATTTTACATACATCAGAGCCATCATCAACTCAGGCAGATGAGACCACAATTTAATGTCTCAGCCAAGGAATGACATTCAGAAGTGCATCACCCCCTTATGCTGTACAACAGTGGCAGTAATGGAAAATGAATCCAAGCACCTAAGGTGGGAATAGAACCCACTGCTTTCTGATTTTCCAGCATTTTCCAGATTCATGTACATATTCATTATTAGAGCACCATCTGATTAAGTAGCTTGCTCACTGGTATAATAGACAAATGGAGCCTGACAAAATTAAATACTCAACTACTGGGTGTAACAAATTGCAGTGAAATGTTAAAAATAAATAGCTAAAAGTGTATTCTATTTTTGACAGGCTTTTGCTCTAGCCAAGGCAGGCTTTGTGTATTGTGGACTGAAAATGTTAAATATTATCTCAAAGAGAAAAGTATCTAAGCTATACTATACAATTACACAAAAGCTGAAACAACTCCAAGTACAAAAAGCGAGAACAGTAAAATGGTTAATGTGTTTACACTCTCGAAGTCCCTTCCAAATATTTAGCCTTACAAATAACCTTTTGCTTTTCTTAATGTGCTCCAACAAACATTTTTAGTAGGTGTGTACTGTACCACTCTTCTGTCACATCTTTTGTAAAGGATGCTGGCTGAACTGGATTTGTAGTTATAGTCATATAAAATAGTTAATGTTCTAACTTTCATGATTTTGGTCTAAGTTGTGAGTTTATATCAATTATTCAAAAATATGTCACAGGGAGCACACTAACAAAGGTCACCTTTCCTCAAGAAATAAAGTAACAGTACTTTATCAAAACATATTTGTTAAACCAAATGGAACATAGGAATCTTGAGCAAATAAGTCGCATAAACGTTTGATTGCATTCTTCTGCTGCACACTATCATGTGGAAATAAAAGGTTTTGTTCCTCTAGGTTATCTTCTGCCACCTTGATTCCATTGCACAGTGACAACTATTCATTTGTTGCAAATAGAATTTTTCTTTGAATGAGTTTAAATTTGAGATTCAAGGTGTCTGCTCGGCAATGGCTTGAAAAAATGCAACAATGAAAAAGGCAACCCTGAACTACAAGATACGGTAGATCATTAAAAGTTAATTTGTTTTTAAGCTACAACACAGATTTCTGCAGTCAACATTTAAAAGCACAGCAGACCAGCCTAATACATTTCTAAACTAATTAACTTTAACATTTTTCATTTGCAATGACTCCTCTGTTTGTAACTGACATGGTAGTGAACCAAAAGGTTTCTGATGTTTGTCTATTAATGATTGAGTTATGCATCAACAGCTTTATTTATTACTCATTCCTCTGCCAGAAATGACTTCATAAAGCAGCTGTGATTGCTAACATAGAGAATTATGATCTGGTCTCCAATCATAACCTGCTTATTATGTGTTCAAGACATGGGATGCCAAGAAATTCACCTCAAAAGCAAAGCTCAGCACGTGAATCTTGGCATCCACGTTGAGAACACATCAATAATGGTTATGATCAGAGACCCACTCATAATCCTGTCTGATAAAGGTTCTAACCATGTCATTCTTAAAATCTCAACCTTAATGGTAAGACAGTTATGTAAATGAAGGCAGAAAACAGAGGTGTTAGTGGTGAGCTGTGCCCGTGGTGGGAGAGGGGGGTATTGAATATATACAATTTGAAATTTTGACTTATTTTTTTTCAACAAACATCTTTATTAAATTTTCACATATGACATAGGTAATCTTACATTTGTATAAATGAAAAACAAACAAAACGACACCACTTTATTTACAAATATTATACATCACATACACCACTGAAACAACTGTAGTTGCAAACATTATACATCATTATAATCTATCCAGTCATTGTCAGTTAAGCATTATATGGCTCATTCAAATCCTGCCTCATAAACCTCATTCCTGCTCTGCATATATTGTTCCCACAATTCACCTTTTTTCCCTATGTAGTTTGCTCCTTCCCTTTTCTAAAGATCCCAGTTCCAGTTGTTTTATCTCTTTTACTATATTCACTACTTCTTGTAAAGTTGGTCTAGACTTTGATTTCCATTTTCTAGTAATTGCTTTTTTTGGCAGCCACCATATTAGGCTCAACGAGGCTTTACTATGTCTAGGCAATTCTGATTCTGTATCATAGCTTAAAAATATAATTTCCCCAGTTAATCCAATCCGCTCACCAGCATCTCCAACAGAGCGGTCCGCAGGGACTCCCTAAAGTCTGCCAGCTCATTACACTCCCAAAAAATATGCTCCCAGCCACATCTTTCTTTCTTGCCCATCACACCTCCAACATTTGCTATCCACCTGAGGAAAAATTCTTTGGATTGTACTTGGGGTATAAAAATACCTATGTAAACACTTCCAGGCAAAAATCCTAAATCTTCTAGATTTTGTTGCATATTTGGGAGATATACATATATATCCCCCCATTGTCTCTTTGTGAATTACTTATTCAATCTCTCTTCCCAAGCCTTTCTAAGCTCCTCTGATTGTTTCTTATAATTATCACGCAATATTTTATATGCCTTACTAATTATTCCTTTTTTAATGGCAGCTTCTGTTCTAGAGTCTATTAAAAACTCTACCAGTTCTGGTCTTTCATTAAGAAGCCCTCCTATTTCTTTCTCTTTGCCTGTACTTTGATATCAAACCTTGATAGGGAAGACAATCTTTAACCTGCAGTCCAAATAAATTCTTGCCGTCTTCCCATTCTATTACATTTCCCTTTCTAGTTATTTGCTCCCAAAACCTTGGTTCTTTTGCCAGTTTTCTCCAATAAATTCCAGCCCCTCTTGCCTATTATCTGTATCCCTAACCATAGTCATCCCTATTAGAAAGAATCTCTCTTCTCCATTCTCTTGCTGGATTAGTTCTTAGAATACTCCATGCTATTTTATGAATATAATACTCTGTATGATTTTTGTTGTTCTCCTTAAGAGTCTGCACCCAAAATCTCAATCTCTCCTTATTTCTTGAGCTTCTTCCCTGTATCATCATCATTCCTTTCCACTTTGAATAGTTTTCTGCTTGTGCTGTGTATAAGAGCCTTAATGGTGTTGCTCTATAATACCCCATCAAATTGGGTAATCCTAGTCAGCCATGTTCTACTGGAAGAATCAGTTTATCCCACTTGACCCTTGCTGTCTTCCATTCATAGATAAAAATCCTTCAACTCTTCTTTAACTGCTATCCATAGCTTCTCCTCTAGCTAATAAAAATATGCCTGCCCTGTGTATAAGAGTAAAAGGACTAAAGACATTTTAATGGCTTGTATCTTTCTATCCATATCCATATAACAAAGCTTCCAGTTTCTCAGTTTTTTGTATTATCTTCTGTTTATTCTCTTCCCACATATCCTTAGCTGCCAGAACTGAGTAATTTCTAATTCATACTCCTAAATACTTCATTTTATCATGTCCCCATAAAATATGGATATTATTGGACTAATTCGTGTGTGGGTACATAATTTACTGCTATTGCTTTTGTTTTAGCTTCATTCATTTTGTATCCTCAGAAAATTTGAAACTGTCTTAAAATGTTCCACAACACTGTAATGTCCCTTTCTGGTTTTGTCATATATAAAATAATATCATCTGCAAATAGAGCCAGCTTTTCGTGACTACCATACCAAATATATCCTTGAATTTCTGAGTCCCTTATTTTCTTTGCCAATGGTTCTAAGTATAATGCAAACAACAAAGGGGAAGGTGGACAACTCTGTTAGGTGGTTTCTTTACTCAAGCAGAAGTCATATGAGAGAACCCCAGACACTTTAATGTTTGCCTCCGATCTCTCATATATACTTCTAATCAACCTTATAATGGTATCAGGGAAAGTAAATGCATCCATTGCCCTGCTCATGAAGTCCCAGTGTATTCTGTCAAACGCTTTCTCTGCATCAAGACCCACCCATAAAGGTGGTATTTTCTTACATTCTGCTTCCCTTTGAATCATCAGTGTTCTGTTATTATTGTCAAATGTTTGCATCCCCTCCACAAAACCACACTGATCCATGTCTATCAATTTTGGCATCACGTTTGCCATTCTTTTAGCCATTATAGACATAAATACTTTATAATCATGGTTTAGTATTGAAATAGGCCTGTATGAAGCTGGATCTGATGGATCTTTACCCTCTTTAGATATTACCATTACCACCGCTTTCTTCCAGGATGCTGGTACTTCTCCTCCTCTTAAAATGCTGTTAAACAAAACCTTCCAGATGTTTATCAGTTATTTCCCTCCTAACTTCCAAAGGAATACCATCTATTCCTGGGGACTTTCCTGGAGACTACTTATACATAGCCATTTTTATCTCATCTCTTCCTATCCTAACTGTTAGTAAGTGAGCCTCATCTACTGTTAACCTTGGCATATTTAATTTTTCCATAAACATTTCCATTTGTACCTTTTCTTGATTTCCATATTTCTCTGCTTTACACAAACTTTCATAAAATTTCAGAAATATTTCTAATACTTCTACAAGATCTCTTGTTATCTTCCTTGTTATAGGCTCCCTAAACTTGGTTACAGCTCTTTCCACTTTCTGTTGCTTGAGTTGTTGTGCTAAAAGTTTTTGTGCTCTAGAATTACTATCAAAAACAGTGGCGTAACAGCACTCTTTCTAAACTCATGCATATTATTCAGGTAATCCCTTATTTTCTGTTTAGCATTCTGCAGTTGCTCCTTTGCTTGTTATGAGATATTCCCCCTATTTTGCAATACTTTAACATTTGTCAGTCCCTCTAAATAATTATTGTTACTTCTTAACCATATCTCCCTTTCTTTTATTTCCACCCTAGTTTTAAACTCCACTATAATTTTATCCCACTCACTAGCTATGTTTTCAGAAGAAAATTCTATCTTCTCTAGTAGTTCCTGAATTAATTCCAAAACCCATTCCTTAAATTCCTCTCTTTTCAACCGATGGGTGGGAAAGTGCCAGTGTCTCATTTGTATTTCATTACCTTGCATTTTTATTTTAATTATTAGCGCATGATCTGAAATAGTTATTGGGTGCATTTCAAGACCTTCAATTAAATGCACATATTCCTTTGAGATATGAAATTTATCTCGCCTAGCTCAGTGTTTATATCTCGGTGAATAATATTTAAATTTTCCCCAAACTCCTAATACTGAATTCACATCTTCCATGCCAAACATTTTCATAAATTTCTTCACAAACCTACCTTTTTTATTATATTTTCCCTTCTAGCCCCCCCCCCCAGACACATCTTCACTGTTGCAAACCAAATTCCAATCTCCACCTATAAGTAATATTCTTTGCTGAAAGCTGATTATTTCTCTCAGAATTTTCTTAAGCTCCATTACAGCAGTTTTAGGTGGGATGTAAATGCGTGCCAGAGTAATCCTCCTCCCTAGCCAGTAACCCCTTAGTACTATGCATCTTCTATTATTATCTTTCTTGCCCTCTTCTATCACTATTGGAGCTGTTCTTGCAATTAATATAAGTACTACTCTTTTCCTTTGCCCCAGATATTCTGCTAAACAACCATCCTGAAAAATGTCTTTATCAAATTCACATGTATAGTTCTTTCCAGGTGTGTCTCCTGTAGCATAGCTATTTGCACACTACATTTTTTAATACAGTTCACTACTCTTTCTTTTTTATATTTATTTGTAAGACCATTCAGATTGAAAGACATTACAGAAAGCATCATTTTCTTATATAGTTATTATTACTGCCTTTTATGTAAAACTGCTTTTTGTTAAATGTCTAGTTCCAACTTTTATGTTACATGTGTATACTGTTTGGCAGGTTGGTCTTTTATACAGTTGTTTTTGTCATATACATTTGCACATATGCCACATCTTACATAACTTTCTTTGAAAGCCCTCAACTGGAACAAATAACCTCCCCACCACCCCTAAAACATACAAACTTAATAATAACACACAAAACTACCCCCTAAAACATATTAACTTAATAATAACATGCAAAACTATGTACATCTTCAAATACTGAAATTTTTGCTTCCTAATAAGAACAAAAGTTCTAAGTTGATCGCCACACAGACAGGCTTGAGTTAACCAAAAAGAAGGTTAGTCATGCTAAGATGCATGGTACAGCCTCTGCTATTAGTAAGAGCTATTTGATTTTGTCTATATTTATACCTCTTCCAGTTATAAACACTTAAATGCTTTCACTAGAACAAAACACAAAATCCATACAGAAACGCAGCTGAATCAATACCAATGTTTAAAAACAGGTTAAACGTTAATAAAAGGGTAAGCACTTTCGCAATTATAATATTGCTTCATCAGTGTTTTGTTCTGGTGATTCATTTATTCTGTACAGTTTATTGCTGAAGAGTTTGCTACTGTTGGATTTATTTAAATGCTTTCAGTAAACATTTTCTCTAAGCCATTTCTCTTTATCAAATTGTTTTCTAGTGACATGCAAACCAGACACAAAACTGCTAAGGGTACCTTGTTTACCAGAAAAAAAGGGTTATAATATTCAATATTATTTTTTATTTACATGCTTTGTAATACACTTGTTACTGGATAATGCCTCGACTTTTAACCCAGTCATTTCTCCATGCAAGCATAGGAAAAAGCACACTGATTTTTCTTCTGTCACACTCTCTTAACTAGAACCTTTCTCTCCCCATCTCTTCCTTCTTTTTTCATTGCAATGCCTACATTTCTTAAAACTGAACAAAGAATCAGAGAGAAGAAGGGAGAAAAATAAAAAAGCACCTGTTTATATTAATATCCCCACTGCATTTTAAAAAACTAAGAACACTTTACTTCAAGTCTAATTTGTTTTGCATTGTCTTTAAAGCTCTCACAGCTGGGAAAACCCCTGATTGTTTTCAGAGAACGTTATGTCCTAGCCAATTTCTCTTTTCTTTTTTTTTTTCTTTTTCCCTCAACCAATCCCCTTCCACCAGACTGTCTCCAGTTTCTCTTTATCAGACTGTCTCCATGGAGACATGAAGACCAGCTGCAGAATTGCTACTTAGTATATGTACATGCACTTGCTACAAAAAAAGCCTCATAATATTCAATATTCTTTTTCATTTACTTGCTCTCTCTTAAAACTAATCAATCTAAGATCCTTAATCAGTCATTTCCCCATGCAAGAATGAAAAAGGCACATTCATTTTAACTTTGCCATGCCTTTTTAACCAGGTTCATTTTTTTATCATTGCATTGCTCACATTTCTTAAAACTCTATGAGAGAAAAGGGGAGAAAAAGAAAAAAACACCTGTTTACAATCCCCATTACACTTAAAATAGCATGCAGACAAAACCATGCACCACAAATGCAGTACTATTAAGAAAAGAGTTTTCTTTACTTACAGTTAGCTTTCTCCCCTCTCTTACCCTCCCCACAGCATTTTTCCGAAGATGAATGACATGACATAGGGCATATACTTTAGAGACCTCCACAAATCCAACAAATTTTGAAAAGTCCAATATTTCCAGATTTTCTTGTTCTGTCATATTTCATAGATATAATTACTGCATTGCAATCTGATATTAAGTTACAGGCTTTATTACTGTTCTTCTCCATCACCAAAATCCAGTCTCTGCTTCATTTCCAACATACTCTTGAATATTCTAGTCAACTCTCGTGCTCCCTTCCTTCTCTCCAACATTTATCATTGAAATACTGGACACAGTTTCACAGGTACAGTATCTTTGTGGTCTTTATTAACAGAGGAACAAGAAGCAGAATCTCCTTCTGTTTCACAACTCACTTTTTGTTGGACACACTTTTGTATTTCCTCCTTAGCATGCACTTCATCAAAAAAATATTTGTCCCTCCAAGGAGGAATACCTTGAAGACAGCTGGATATAGCAGTTTGCATCTCACACCTGCATCTTAACATTCTCTGAATAGTGGAATAAATGTACTTCTCTTTTGCCTGGTGTACAATGAGTAATCATTCTCCACAAACACTCTGCTGTCTCCCACTTTTAGTATTTTGTCCTTCTGCCACAGTTTTGTCAGAATCTCCTTTTGCCTGTAGGATTGCATTCTCATTATTAAAGGTCTAGCTTGCTTTCTTATAGCTAGGTCTGGAGTATACACAAGATGTGCCCTTTCAACTAACAACTCCTGCTGTGGAATACCAGTCCAGTTACTTATTTGTGCTTTCATAAAATTAATGTCTTCTCTGGTATAGCTGAAAATCTCAGGTTTTCCCTAACTGCTCTGTCCACTAATTCTATTAATTTTTGAAACATCTATTCAGCCAGCCTTTTCTTCATTTTCTTCATTTCAGCCTCTGATATTTGGTCCGAGGGCGGCTGGATGAAGATTTCATGCCCATTGTTTTAAGGCTAAAGTTTATGACTAGAATTTAGATGTGGAAGGTGCTTTATTGCTTTAGCTTCTGTTAGTATATACATGTGAAATGTCTTCTATTGTAAGTTTCTGTGCAGGTGTTAGATTTCTAAATAATGCAGTTTGTGGCCTGAGAACTCAGACCAGGTGTTAAGATGATGCAATATGAATATTGGGAAAACCTAATTGTCAAAAATTATGTAATTTTGGGAGGGCGTTATAGACATGTTTGTTAGTAATGTTTTAATACTATTTCTCACAAGAGACCTGGGAGCATTTTGATCTGGACATCTAACTTATCAGCACTCTGCTTATGCTCACATGTAAGTTTTTAGCATTGTGATATCTTGTAGGAATAGTTAAAGCTAGTAAGGATTAATTTGGTATTTTTCTTTGAAACCAGACCTGTCCTACTGTATTATTTTAAGTTTCTGTGTGATCTGTGAACTCTTAGATATCTCTGTGGTATAGTAGTTTTGTCTTGTGTTTTAATTATTTATTATTAAATTTATTTATTTATTTATTTATTTTACATTTGTTGACCGGGCTAGTCCAGCTGGATATATGTCCATTTTCAGTGGAGGCCCGGGGAGAAAAGCTCCAACGTAATTTACATATAAATATTTTTAAAACCTTCTACCTGTGACTGCTTTGTGTAGAGATGAAGTATGCTTTAGAGTACATTATATATTTATAGAGTTTATTGTAATAGGCCACTCTGATAAGCCTTAGACTGTATAGTCATATTACCATTGGATATTAATATTGCACAGTAATAATTGGACACCCTTTTAAGGACCTTTTAGTAGCTGATATTATTAACTGAGTGGTGGCAGTAATTACTACCGTATAGTCTGGGTAAAGGGGCACAGTTGGAGAATCTGTGTCAGCCTTTCCCAAGAGTGTCTGTGAAGTTGCATAAATACTTATCTCAAAGTGTGTGTGTGTTGTGTCAGCTACTTCGGCAGGGACACGAAGCACTAGTTGGACAGAGAGGGTACTGGAGGTTTTAGCTTGCCCAGTTAGGCTGAGACCTGGACCCTATAGCTGTGCCTGTGGGGAGTCTTATTGGGGACCTGGTGAGCAAGGGAGCAGCCAGCCCCAGACTGACTGTGATCTCTTTGTGCACTTAAGGAAATTTGTACTTTACTGTGTGTATTAGTAATCCTTTCCTCTTCTAGGAGATGACCTCCCTGGTGTTAGTGGTGAGGATTGAGGCTCCTTGATTGCTGAGCTAGGGCACGGTCGTCACACCCAGTCTTTTGTTGTTTGTGTTGATATATGCTGTCAGTGTGTTGTTTATTTTAACCTTTGAACACTTGTCTTGTATCTTCCTGTAGGTTATTGGAAGTCAGTTCTGAAAGTTGTATTGCTTTGTGCTGAGCAGCTGCAGAACTTTCTCCAGTCAGTGTTTCTTCCTCACTTTTTGTACCTGATTTTTTTCCAGGTCTTCTGTATTTCTTTCTTCCTGGCATCCAGGCAGTGGACATACTAGCCAGTTACTGAAATTTACCCATAAACACAAGTCTATTTGTCTTCTCTGTTGTGTTTCTGTTTTCACACTGGGAAAGCTAGAAACAAGTGTGCAGCCATCTTGGTAAATATTGATGTAATTCTATATTACAAGGAGGAACTCTTGCTTTTTTTTTCAAGTTCATGCTTTCGAAGATGTGATTATTTTTGCCCTAGTAATAATAGAGCATCTTTGTTAAGACACTTGAACACTGTGTGGTCTCCTTTGCTTTTACCTAGCCAATAAGTATTAAATCAGAAATAAATAAATCAAAATAAATGTTTGGTAGCTACCATGCAGGAATATTTATGGTGTGGAATACTTCTGTATGATTCTTCCACTACCTGTGTTCTCTGATCAGTTTTAAGATGAGACAACAATTCATCATTGGGAATAATTTTAAAGAAAAACATTGGTTTAACATACAAATTGGCACATCTGAAATATGTATGTAACAGGACTCGTATATCAAGCAGGAATTTTGACACTCCTAAGTGTGACAACTGCAGTAACTACTTCAGGGCCATCCATCATTCAAACTAATCTCTTACAGCCGCTCTAGTTTTGGCATGATCGGTATCAAACATTCTCTTTTTTCTGCTGTGTGCAGAATCTATTATGGACTTCCTTCTCCCATTCTTCTTTGTTATGGGGTAGTTGCTGTGAATACTGTTATACCAGACATCACTGATACAGTGCCAGTGAAGAGTCTCATTAATCCAACAGAAACAGGATATTACGAACCAACAAAATTACACCCACAGGGGCAGATGTCAAATAAAATAAGATGAACACCACAAAGCACAGTCCACCGACCAACGAGTGAGCAATCTTCGTTTATTAATACAACCAAGACTAAGCGCTTTCGCCAGCAATCTGGCTTCTTCAGAGTCTGAAGAAGCCAGATTACTGGCGAAAGCGCTTAGTCTTGGTTGTATTAAGAAACAGGATATTGTTACACTGAAACAGACAAGGTAGGTATGCACACTGCCAAACTGAGTATTAAATTCATGACTGCCCCCAACATGAAACAGATACAGTATGTATGCACACTGCCAAATCAAATATTAATATGTGGTACCCCCCCCAACATGATATTGTCAGACTGAAATAGACATGGTAGGTATGCACACTGCCAAATCAAGTATTAAAGCAGTGACACACACACCCCAATATGATACAGTTACATTGAAATAGACACAGCAGGTAAGCACACTGCCAAATAAAATTAATCTGTGATACACCCAACATGATATTGTCTCATTGAAATAGACATGGTAGGTATGCACACTGCCAAATCAAGTATTAAATCCCAACATGATATTGTTACACTGAAATAGACACAGTAGCTATGCACACTGCCAAAGCAAGTATTAAATCCATGACAACCCCAACACGATATTGTTACACTAAAACACACACGTCGGTATTCACACTGCCAAATCAAGTATTAAATCCATGATAGTCCCCAACATGATATTGTTACAATGAAATAGGCACAGTAGGTATGCACATTGTCAAATCAAATATTAATCCGGGATACCCCCAACATGATATTGTTACAATGAAATATGCACAGTAGGTATGCACACTGCCAAATCAAATATTAATCTGTAATACCCCCAATATGATATTGTTACATTGAAATAGACATGGTAAGTATGCACACTGCCAAATAAAGTATTAAATCAGTGACATACCCCCCCAACATGATATTGTTACACTGAAAGAGACACGGTAGGTATGCAGACTGCCAAATCAAATATTAAATCAGTAACAACCAACATGATATTGACACACTGAAATAGACACAGTAGGCATGCACACTTCCAAATCAAGTATTAAATCAGTGACAACCCCCAACATGTTATAGTACACTGAAATAGACACAGCAGGTATGCACACTGCCAAATCAAATATTAAATCCAAGACATCCCTCCCAACATGATATTGTTATAGTGAAACAGACATGGTAGGTATGCACACTAACAAATCAAATATTAAATCCATGATAACCCTAATCTTCTTTCAGTACTTAACACACAGTATTTTGTTCAGTCATAACTGCTGTTTTATACAAGCAACATGCTTGTAAAGTATGTAGGCGTTTTCCCTGGAGAGAGTAGTTCTTCAGAATGACAAATACGTGATGTACGGCAGTATAAATATGGTCATAATGGTCTTACCACATTTCTGGGTCAAAAAAAACATTTCCTTCACAATATTATTTGAATGAACTGCGTTGGAAGGTTAGAGGCAAAACAGTATTGAGGAAGGATTTGACAGTATAGATAAATCTTAAAACATACACTGCCTAATGCAAGTGTTTTGTTGTTTTTTTTTACATTTTTCAGCTTGTCAGTCAGTAGACAGCTGGAGTGATACAGCAAGTAGTAAAATGAGTCTGTAGTATAAGAAGGTGAAAAGAACTGGTGACAAATGAGGAATCCCAAGTGAGAGACTGTGACAGCAGTGGAATACTGTAGCTTTGTAGGCACTGTTTTCTGTAGAATCACTATCATAACAAGCATGCAGTGGTCAGCAAGATGGCAGGGATGAAGGTACTCTGACACAATTACACTGATGCACATAGGTAGTTTATACAGGCACAGGTTGTTGTCAGAGTGCAAACCACATGGTTCACATTACAAAAAATCATATAAATGCCAATGCAGAGCAATCCATTTCCAATCAAACAATGGGTAGAAGCCTGTCCACTGAAAACATTGAAAACCATACTCTTGAAAAACATTCTCTGTATGTAAGGCTATGTTATACACTGACATATCTGCACACACACACACACACACACACACACACACACACACACACACACACACACACACACACACACACACACACATAAAACATGTCTATACATGTGTGCACATATAAACACTTACATATATGTATGTATGCACATCTTAATGCCCACAAACATACATGCATGCACAGCTTATTCATAATTTGGGACATATGTGTGTGTGTTTGTGTGTGTGTGTGTGTGTGTGTGTGTGTGTGTGTGTGTGTGTGTGTGTGTGTGTGTGTGTGTAACTACAGCAGAGCTAGTAAGGGAGATGGCTAGAAAGGTGCTTGGTATCACATCTGGACAGAGGAAGGATGACAAGGAGACATGGTGGTGGAATGAGGAAGTACAGGAGAGTATGTAGAGAAAGAGGTTGGCAAAGAATAAGTGGGATTGTCAGAGAGATGAAGAAAGTAGACAGGAGTATAAGGAGATGAGGTGCATGGCAAAGAGAGAGGTGGTGAAGGCTAAGGATAAGGCATATGAAGAGTTGTATGAAAGGTTGGACACTGAGGAGAGAGAAAAGGACCTGTACCAATTGGCTAGACAGAGGGACCGAGCTAGGAAAGATGTGCAGCAGGTAAAGGTGATAAAGGATAATGAGGGAAACATACTCTCAAGTGAGGAGAGTGTGTTGAGGAGATGGAAAGAGTACTTTGAGGGGTTGATGAATGAAGAGAATGAGAGGGAGATAAGGTTGGATGATGTAGGGATAGTGAATCATGAAATACAATGGATTAGCAAGGAGGAAGTAAGGATAGCTATGAAGAGAATGGAGAATGGAAAGGCTGCTGGCCCAGATTACATACCTGTGGAAGCATGGAGGTGTTTAGGTGAAATGGCAGTGGTGTTTTTAACCAGATTGTTTAATGAAATCTTAGAAAGTGAGAGAATGCCTGAGGAATGGAGAAAAAGTGTTTTGGTACCGATTTTTAAGCATAAGCGTGATGTGTAGAGCTGTAGTAACTACAGAGGGATTAAATTGATCAGTCACAGCATGAAGTTATGGGAAAGAGTACTGGAAGCAAGGTTAAGAAGGGACGTGAGGATTAGTGATCAGCAGTATGGTTTCATGCCAGGAAAGAGCACTACAGATGCAATCTTTGCTCTGAGGGTGTTGATGGAGAAGTACAGAGAATGTCGGAAGGAGTTGCATTGTGTTTTTGTCAACTTAGAGAAAGCATATGACAGGGTGTCTAGAAAGGAGTTGTGGTATTGTATGAGGAAGTCAGGAGTGTCAGAAAAGTATGTAAGAGTGGTACAGGATATGTACGAGGGTAGTGTGACAGCGGTGAGGTCTGCAGTGGGAGTGACGGAAGCGTTTAAGGTGGAGGTGGGGTTACATCAAGGATCGGCTCTGAGCCCTTTCTTATTTGCAATGGTGATGGACAGGTTGACAGACGAGATCAGACAGGAGTCCCTGTGGACTATGATGTTTGCAGATGATGTGATCTGTAGTGAGAGTAGGGAACAGGTGGAGGAGACCCTGGAGAGATGGAGATATGCTCTAGAGAGAAGAGGAATGAAGGTCATCAGGACTAAGACAGAATATA